>NC_056730.1:1008344874-1008379874 GCF_019279795.1 Protopterus annectens | reverse complement strand
GGATACAGAGTGATTAAAGCAATTTTAAGCAATTGTGAGTGGGTGTGTGCATGTTTGCGCGATGGTAGGTTGTGCTATCTTCCATTTACTGTTTGTTAAATTCGGTTAGCTTCTACTATGCTTAATGTGTGTGGGCACTGCTTACACCCGCACAAACGCACTTAGACTTGCTTACTGGTACTTATATATGTTTACTACTGTTTATTTGTGCTTACACCTGTTTACTAGTGCCTTATTCATTATGACACCACCACTTTGACTGAATGACATTAGTTAAACATTTCTTGCAGTACTCCAGTTCACATTTACATGTCATTATGTAGGTAATACAGCAAAAGGATGTATAAATATGTTCACATACACATTCCACATGGAAAATGATATGTGCTATAGTGAGACTCGAACCGTGCATGCCTGTTCATTAGGTGTTTTCTCTAACCACTACAGTATTGACGTTAACATTGATTCTGCATGTTATTTTCTGTTTGGATGATTTTGATGCGTAAGCTACGCTAAGCAGAGGCTAATGACGCACAAACACGCTGCGCTTCACTTACACTTTCAATAATGAAGTGATACAAATGTAAAATAGGGACACGGGGAAACTAATTGTGATAGTTATAGAGATGGGGCTCAACATTCCACTACGTGCTTGTGTGTTTACTACTTTGATTTTATTTCAGTGTTCGTGGACATTCTTGTATGCTTAGCATACATTTCAGTATTCATGAACACTGAATTAATTGTTTACTATTAGAGGCGGGCTCTAATAGTAAGCATTGTAGGTTGTGCAACTGTGGGGGCATGTTTAAGCCTCTGTTGTTGTTGTTGTTTGTCTTTCGGATTTTCCTGGTTAGGGGTCGCCACAGCGGAACTCCGGCCCGATAATTATTGGCAGTAGATTTTCATAAACACCGAGGTGCCAGCTCGACGTCCAATCTACAACAAAGGCATGCCCATTTACGCAAGTCTTTCGAACGCCCACCCAACAGCGGGGAGGACATGCAGACTCCACACAGAAGGCACTTTCCATAATCCAGCCGAGAATAAAATGGGAGAACCTCTTGCTGTGAGGCAACAAAGCTAAAGCCTCTGTAGAGTACTTAAGCATGCCCCCTGTACTCCCATACATTTTTTTGTACACATTGAGGGTGTGGCAAATATTCATATGGTGCTGCTGCATCATCTGTAGGGAGGACGCTTGGCGCAAGGCTTAAACCAGCCTTGCGCCAAGCTTCATGAATCCCGGTGTATGTTTTGCTTAAAAAAAATGTGCTAATTAAATGGCTGTGTGGCTTGGTGGGTTTAGGCACTGTTGTTCAACTAAAATGGTACTGAGATCGAAATAGGGTACAGATGTACATTTTGAACATGATCATTATGCTTTCAAATGCATGTAGTAATAAACCACCATTTAGCATAGCTTAGCAATGCTGCATCACACAATAATTCTTTAAAGAAAAGAAATTGGGGAGATAGACAGTGGTGAAATAGGGTGCAAGCAGGGGGAAAGACAGCGAAAGGCAGGTAGGTATGTGCAGGAAGGGTGTAGGAAATAACCATAGTTATCCATTTCTTCTACAGCAACTTGAAAAGATTTTTAGCTGGATTTGGACTGTCACCCCCAGAGAGAGGGGTAACAACAATGTAAGTGCTTTGTCAAGCCAATTGGATAAAATTAAGTGTGTCCAGTGAACACGTGTGAAATGGAGAGTTATGTTTTTTTTTTTTTTTTTTTTTTTTTTTTTTTAAGGAGATAGTGGGATGTTGAGGAAGGGACATAGATATGTCTGGAGAAGGTAAGTTGGGAAGGTGAGGAAGCATTTTCAGACCGACAAGACAGCAGACAGGTTTGGTGTGGGACACAAGGGGAGTGAATACCTTGGTTGGGGAGAGTGTTGGGGGATCCCAGTCCCATGGATGTCAAACGCGGTAGCAGTGTGACTCAAGTCCTCACCCATGGGACTGTTAGCACTGCACCTTCACTGAAGCTGGCACCTGGGTACAGAATGCCCCACCAGGATGGACAGCATGATCTCCATCTGGTATAGGCTTGCACCCACAGTTTGGCGCACAACACTTTGCACCATGCCTGGCAGTTCATCTCATAGTTTCATAGTTTCATAGTATAGTACTAGGCTATCTGCCCTGGGGCATTTGTAAGCCTAGCCATAGTGATGTGGCTTTTGCCTCCCCATGAAATGGTACAAAAATGTACAGAATAAATCTAGAATACTGTGCCTCTGTCTAGTAGTTGACACAATGGAGGTCCCCTTATATAATAGAATTAGTTTACTGTGCCCCTGTTTAGCAGTGACACAGTTGTGACCCCTGGGGTAAACTTACGATCTCCCATCCACTCATCAAGATTTCTCTTGAAGAGAGTCAGTAAGGGGCTCTGCCTAATATTAACTGGGATCCTGTTCCAAAGCATGGGAAGCCTCTGGGTTATGAATCTATCCCTCCAGCATGTCCTATTCATACTTGTGCCGAGGTTTAAGTCTTTAGCTCTCGTGGTCCTGATGGATTTGGATTTTTTGAGGTGGAGCATGTCCATCAGATCCTGATTGGACATGGCCTTGTATGTCAGGCAGAGATCACCTCTGAGCAGGCGGTATGCTACTGAATAGAGCTGAAGTTTCTTTAGTCTGGCAGAATAAGACATATGTTGGAGACCCTTGATCCTTTTGGTGAGGTACTTTTGTGGTCTCTCCAGCTGTTGCAAATGCCGGGTGAGGTACATACCAAATGGGGCATTGTACTCAATCATGGGTCTGATGAGGGAGGAATATAGGGGTACAATGACATCCTTGGATCTGGATGTGAATCCCTTCATGATGAGGTGTGCAAGGTAGAATGTTTTTCTAACCACTTTGGCAATGTGGGTGTCAAATGAGAGGTTGCTGTCTACTTGGGTCCCTAGGTCTCTGATTATTTTTTCCGTACTCAGTGGGTTGCTGTCTATGTGATAATTTGTGGGTACTTTGTTTTTTCCAAAAGGGATGACTATACATTTTTTGGCATTTAGTTTAAGGCCGTGACTACGGCACCAGTTGTCTGTTTCAGTGAGGCCTTTTTGTAGGATGTGTGTGTCTGCTGGTGTATCGACTATGGCGCCTAGTTTGCAGTCATCTGTGAACTTTGTCAGCCACCGCCCTCCCATGTTTGCTTTAACATCTGAGAATTAAATGCCGAACAAGAGGGGTCCCAGGACAGATCCCTGTGGGACACCACTTGTGACTGGCTTTGAGTCTGACATTGCTCCAGTGATTTTAACTTTATGGGTTCTGTCCTTTAGCCAGTTTGCAACCCATCTAGTGACATAAGGGTTTACTTTTAAGCTGTTTAGCTTATCTATGATGCCTGAGTGGGGTATTGTGTCAAAGGCCTTAGCCAAGTCCAGGTATGCTGTATGGACTGCTTAGCCCTCATCAAGGCTCTAGTGACTGTTTCGAAAAAGTCAACCAGGTTTAAAAGGCAGGATCTGCCCTTTACAAAGCCGAACTGGGTGGGGTCAAGTGTCTGTAGGTCTGCTATGTCTCTGTTTATGAGTTCCATAATGATTCTTTCCATAGCTTTGCAGACCAGGCTAGTTAAGCTTATGGGATGGTAGTTTCCAAGGTCTGTAGAGGCACCCCCCTTGTGGAGTGGGACCACTGTTGCTGTACGCCAGTGTTCAGGTACATATCCCGAAGTAAGGCTAAAGTTAAATAGCATTTTTATGTGTGGGCTTAGCTCCTCTTGGAGTTCACGTAACACGCACCTCGGGATACCATCAGGTCCCATTGATGCTGTGTTTTTTGCTTTGTTTAGGGACGGTTCTCACTTGGACATCTGAGATGACAGGGAGATTACATTCAGCTGGGATAAGTATTTCTTCTTTTGGGGGTGAAGGAGGGGAGAAATTTGCACTGAACCTGTCAGCCAGAATGTTAGCAATATTTGTGGGTTCAGTGTATTTTTTGTTGTTGTGAACCAACTCTGAGCATATCTGAGGGTTTCTGCCCAGGTTTCTAACATAGCTGAAGAAGGCTTTGTGGTTATCTTTAGTGTCCTTAGCGATTTTTCTCTCAAAGTTTGCCTTGGATGTTTTTATGAGAGAATGTAGTTTTCTGCTAATGTTGATCAGAGATGTCTTCCCTTCATGGGATTTCACTCTGACGTGCAGTAGCTTCCTTCTTTTGTTATACAATTTGTTTATGGCTGAGGTCCACCAGACAGGATGCTTACATTTGGTGGAGAGGGACTTGGATTTGTTTGGGATTGCATGATCCATGCATTCTTGGAGATGTCCATAGAAAGCATTAGTGAAGGATTTGGCATTGTGGGATGTGGTATCCACTGGCACAGTGGGCTTAAAGGATACCATCTCAGTCTTAAGAAGAGTGAAGTCTGCTTTTGAGAAGTTTTTCACTGTGGTCTTTTGTGCTGGGGGTGGAGGTGGGATATCTATATCCAGAGTGATTAGTTTGTGGTCAGATCTCACTAGTGAGGGGTATACTTCCAGTGTGGAGCATTTTGTCCCCATGTTTGTAATGATCAGGTCTAGTATATTATCTCCCCTAGTGGGAGATGTGACTAGTTGTTCCAGTGCATTTGAATTTTTGAATTCCAGGAACCTTTGGGCTAGGGTATTAAGGCTAGAATAATGTACCCAATCTATGTTTGGGTAGTTGAAGTCTCCCAGTATGATGGTATTTTGTGATACATTCATATCCTCCAATGTCTCCAGGAAGGCTGAGTGGAGTTCTTGATATTGGGAGGGTGGTCTGTAACATGCTACCAGTTGTATAGCAGTTTTGCCTATGGTTAGTTGCACCTGTATGGTCTCTGATGCTTCATGTGTTGCTACTAACCTGGAGGTGTGGGTGTCCTTTATGAATATTGACACTCCCCCTCCCTTTGTGGTTCAGCCCGGGTTTTGGGGCTGAAAAGCATGATATGAGGTATGGCCTGGTAGCGCTGGGGTGCTCTCAGGAGCCTTGAACCAGGTTTCAGTTACTCCACAGACGTCGATGTTCTCCATGCTGAGGAGTGCATCAAGTGCCTGCATCTTGAGATTTAGACTTCTGGCGTTCAGCAGCATTAACCTTAGTTTTTTTCCATTTTTGTTTTCTAAGGAGGTGGGTTTGTCTTTTGAGCCTTGCCTAAAAAAGGCACTATGGATGTGGCAAGAGCCTTAGCCAATATCCGGAAGCCCAGTGGTGACAGGTGTAAGCCATCCCTTGTGAAGCAGCGTGGCTTGTCCAACATATCATCCCAGGCAGACAGATATTGGATCCCCTTAGAATGACACCAGTACTTGAGCCAATTGTTAAAGCTGATCATCTTATCTTTGTATTGTGGTATCATTCTTCGTGAGGGCAAGATGCTGCTCAGGGTCAGGGTCATACCAGCCTGGGCTACATAATCGGAGCGCTCCTCTATGTCTCTTTTCATGTAGTCCAGGGAGGTACGTCTCAGGTCATTCACACCAGCATGGACAATGACGGAGTCATATTTGTACTTGCTTTGGAGTGACCTAAGTGCGTGTGTTATGTGGCGGATCCTAGCTCCCGATAGACAGCTCACAGTCACCTTCTCCTTGTTCGGCCTGGTCAGTGGGACATCAGTGTGTCTGACTATGGAGTTACCTATTACTAGTGTATCAGGCAAGGTGTTTGGCCTTAAGGGCTGCAATTGGTCGACACACTGATTTATTGAAGTATGTGTTGCATGTGTTTTGTTTTGAGGTGGTGGATTTTTGGATGTTTGCTTTGGGAGCCTCTGTTGTTTTGGTAAGTTTTTTTTATTAGAGCCTCCGAGTATGTCTTTGTGTTTTTATGTGTTTGGTTTGCAGTTGTGGTAGGTCTATGTGGGACTGGGATTGTTGTGTGTGTGGTTGCCATCTCCTCCTGTCTGGTCATGCCAGCCCTGAGTTGAGAGAGTTCAGCCTCCAGTTTGGCTATATAGTTGCATCTCTCACATGTATTTCTGTTTGTTGGGAGGAGGAGAGGGTGGTCTGTGTACATGAGACAATTGTAGCATTGTTTCAAGATACCCAGATTGACCAGTTGAACTGGAGACGATGCCAGTAATCTACCACTCGACATGCTAGAACAGTATAAGGGAGTGGTATACCTTTAAGGGAAGTGGATATTCACAGGGGTGGTAAGTAGATGTAGTGCTTTACTTAGTATGAGAGTGCTTACTTAGTAGAGAAGTATTGAGAACAAGTGCTAGGCTTATAATACAGTGAGTAGTCTGGTTATACTAAGAGTAGAGCTTCCTTAAGGGAAATCTCAGGTGGCAAACTCATCCCTTCCACCTCACACACAAGAGTGGGCACACCACAGCCTGTGCAGCAGAACTACTTGATGGAGCAGGTAGTGCAGGGGCAACAGAAGGGGTGCCACCAGGCTGCGGCCCTGATGTGCTGGGCTCCAGTGCCTTGGCCGGGAGAACCATGGTAGGTGGATCACCAGGAACCAGCTTACCTTGCTGCATTGTGGTAAACAAATATAAATATAAAAGAAAAATAAACATAACCCAAACAAATGTAATTAATACCATGAGAAAAAAACAATAATGAATAATGGAAACAAATTGAAAATAACATAATGAGGTACACAACAAGTAATTTCAATGGAAGTTTTTTAACAACAAAACAATATTAAATTATACATAAGGTCAACATATGAGGGAATAACAAATAATATGATAGTATCAAATGATAACAGTAAATGTATTGATTAAATCAATAAAAGGAGAGAAGGGGTGAGTTGAGAGAAAAAAAGAAAAATATTAGTAACTTCACACATAATATAACTAAACATATTACAATACATACTTCTAGATATGTTAGATTTCACTTGTGAGGCCACTGACCACTATGCCATTTACTCTTTGAAATACTGCCCTGTTCCTTACACACACACTATAGTACAGATCATACTGCATCCAGCAATCATTCAGTGTTGCTTATATTGTATATGTGATTTTCCACGTACACACCTCTCAACCTCTTAGCATGGGACATTACGGGTCAAGCCATACATAATGGTGGTACAAAGGTACAATGACAGGGAACATTATTGCATAGTGTCCTCTTACAATAGTAGTAAGGTTTTCTGATAAAAGATTTGCCATTAAATTGCATTTTGAGTGATGTCATATATCTACAAATCAGAGGAGTGAAATATTTTTCTGACATTGATCCTCAGCAATGTGGCAGAGGCTGGCCAGTAAAACAAGATCATATACCAAACAGACCAGACATATGAGGCATTATTCAGTACATTCTGCAAAAATCGTGACATTTGAGAGGTATGTTCATGTACACTGATTACACTTGACAGCTGTTCAGTCATTGCACAGATCTATTGATGTGCACTTCACATGCAGGCATGGTTATGTTTTATTTATGATATGCTAAAACTGCATTAAATACTGCGCAATTTCTCAGTTGGCTGGTGTGGGATTAGAACCCACAAGCAATGACTATAGTAATGCTGAACATTTTATTTATAAAAAATAAATTATCAAAGCACCATCTCCTTTTACACTTTATTGATTCATGTTGTTTCAAATCTTCCATTTACACACATGGATAGCTGTCTAGGACTTCTGTTAACTTACATGTTTACTCCATTTATTGACTGCACTCTACAACATATTTCAGACATTGGGAAGACCACAACATTGACTCTTAATCTGGGTAAACCACAACATTAACTAATGGTTAGAATCTATCCTGCACAGTACTGTATGCTTACTTGCTTTCAATTGCTTTGCCAGTTCAGATATGCACTGACAAATTAATGAAAGTCTATGATGTCCCGGGTATTTCATACATGCCTGTTAAGACTACAATATCTGTATTTACTTTATTTTATTATTAAAAACAAATATTGCAGTCTTAATAGTCATGTATGAAATATCTGGGACATCATAGACTTTCATTAGTTTTATTATTAGGGTTGCGGTGGTGCAGCGGTTAGCTTTGTCTCCTCACAGCAAGAGGTTCTCCCGTTTGATTCTCAGCTGGAGTGCCTTCTGTGTGGAGTCTGCATGTCTTCCCCATGGTCGAGTGACGTCTAAAGACATGCAGGTAGGTGTGTGCGTGAATGAGTGTGCCTTCTTTGAAGGTTGGACATCGGGCTGGCAACTCCACACCGTAAACATACACTGCCAATCATTAGCGGACCAGAGTTCCGCTGTGGCGACCCCAAACTGGGAAAAGCTGAAAGAAGACAACACACTTTATTTTATTATTAATTTATTACTTTATTGATTTTCTTACATACCACATGCTTGCCTCATCCTGGCCAAATGCCTTGCATGTGAGTGGACATTGCAAGCTCTCTCTTCTGCAGCTGTGGTAAGAGAACGAAACCATTATGCATACCAGTTTGCACAGATTCAGCTTGTATAGTTATAAATGACTAGAAAACATACCTACATATCTCTGGGGTGTTCCCAATCCATGCCTCTTGGATTCAGGTATCCAAGGTTGCTTTCTTCTTTTAATAGAGGCCATCATAATGGTGATGACACTGCTCATCAGTGCGGGGGATACCAGTTGCACTGGTCAAACCCTGCTCAAACTAACTCAGACCTCAGACTTACATTCCGATCCCTGATAGTTGCCCTGCAGCAGCCAAAGTCCATAGTGCTCTACCAGGAGTCCAATGAAAACCCTAGACTCCTACACACCTCTCTGTTGTGCCCTAAAGCACACACCTTCCACCACAACAGCAGTCATATCCACAGTCAAGGTCAGGATCCAAGGAATAATGTGAAATTCCCACCTTTTGCCCTTCAAATAGGCTGCATTCCCACCTTTGCACAACCCATGTTTAAGCAAAGCTTATAAATGCACAAACAGAAAAAGATCATTGACCATATTTTAGTGATGCTTAGCATTGCACACATTTTCTGAATTTAACAATTATTATATTTGAAGTGAAACAATGTTTCAGTCACCGGACACAGTTTCACAGCAGTATATGGCAAAGGTATTATTATCCAGGACTTGAACATGGGACCTACTACACTCTCATATAACTTAACCTATGTAGTCACTGGAATAGTGAAGGGAACTCATATATCTTCAGATATACTGCGAAGGTGCTCTGTAAGTGTAGCGCAGTGTCGCTGCATGGGTTTACACTTTACTAAGCACTGCAGAATTACAATGACTAAATGCATCTGGTTTCTATTTTTAGATGTCTAGCGTATGTCTAATGCATGATTGCGCAGTGGTAAGCATAGCTAAATAACATGGCACATTGCATAAACGAGCAGACAAAAATAAAACAAATAGAAATTTAACACACCCAGTTTCTATTTTTAGATGTCTGGCACATGTCTGATGCATGGCTGTGCAGAGCTAAGGATAGCTAAATAATGTTGCACATCATGTAAACAAGCACATAAATGTAAAAAAAAAATTAAAATAAATCCAGCTTATTGAAATAAAATGTCATGTACACCTTTCAGTTATGGTTAACGGGCTGAAAGGTATGTGGGTGTGCCATCTGTCTTACACGGATTCAATATCCGTGTTGTTCTGACGTCCCTTAGGTGTGCACCACGATTAATATGCATGGAGCACTGCCGAGAGGAAATCGTGGCCATGTACATGGATACATTCCATGTAAGCTCTACACAGAGCTTACAGACTTTATTGAATCCTGCAGATCTTCTTGTTGTGAGAAAACATCATACAATTAAAACTAAGAAAGTCGGACAAATATGAGTATGAGTACTCTGATTGCATACAAAATCTGAATAAATGTATTAGGTTGTTCTTATCTGACGGTAATTTACTTGGGCAAGACTTAGTAAGCATCAGAACAACAAAATCACAATTAACAGTGTTAGCATATTTCCAGACGTTCACATAAGAATTAGTTTGCAGTTCAAAATCCTCACAAAAAATGATGTAATATGAGTTCACTCACGTTTTATAATCTTGTGTCAAACTAAATAGCTAATTCAACCATCTTTCTGAGTTACTGCTATGTCTGGTTTATGAAAAAGTGTGAATTAAACAACAGGGGTCAGAGAACTGGCAGTATCTCAAAACACATCTATAGTCATCAGTTGAGTAGTTCTCTACTGAATAATGTGTCCTGTGATGAATTATCATGGCTGACCGATCACTATCACATCTCTGGATTTAGAAAATGGAGCATAAGAGTATTCTTAAAGAACATTTTGATTAACCATAAAGTAGCTATGATTAGAGTAAGCTGCAGAGAAAACTCTCTCCAGTCTGATCCTGGGCACAGGCATTAAACTGTCATTCAAAAAATGACCTTCAGAGATCATTATGACATGCAGTCGTATTGCATCACTGAAGTAATTTTCATCTGAAATTTGATAATAAGAACACTGAAAGCTGGGAGATGCTGCACTTACTTCACTAGTTAATGCTTGAAAAATAGTACTGAATTAAAAGATGGATGTATTAGAATGAAGGCTATTGGCAAGAAGGGAAAACAATAAGAGAATACTGGTATTGTGCAGGAAAATAAGTTACATTATTAACATAAACCTTACGTTCTGGCTATTTCATCTATAGTAGCAAAAATAATCATTCTAGCATTTTTTTTCTCTGAAAATCTTATTAAAAAAAAAAAAAAGACAACCAGTGTCTATGTAATCACTATAAGCATTTCAAGGAGTATATGGCTGTTCTTTTCATAGCAGAATGAGTACATCTGGTTTTAAAGAAATGATAACAGCAATGGGTTAATCACAATAATAAATTAATTCCTTCAAATTGATAATACTATATGCAGAAAAGAGACTAAACAACAATAATACCATGTATAAATTTCTTCCCTAAAGGCCTTACATATGAATTAAAATAAATGATGACTGAGTCATTTCCATAGTTTAATAATATTCCAGCTGTTTATTTCTTTGAAGAGGGAAGACAAAAATTTAAACTTAGTTTTTCAAAGCCACTGACTGTTTATTAAGCAAAAATGTTATTTGTTTATCCTTTGTTTACTGTTTTCATCCTACCAGGCTTCTTTTTATAGGTTCAGAGGTTCTTAGGTAAGTACTAAGCAATCAATCTGCTGACCAATACTATTCTAGCATGTCCAAAGGTCAGTTGTCAATCTCCTCTCCGGTCCAGCTGGTGAATCTGGGAATCATGAGGCAATGTTACAACTGCCTCATGTACAGAGGCAGCCCTTTCCTCCTCCCAACAAATTCCAACACATGTGAGAGATGCAACCATATAGCCAAATTGGAGGCTAAACTCTCTCAACTCAGTACTGGCGTAACCAGTCAGGAGGAGAAGGAAACCACACTCACTACAATTCCAGCCTCACATAGACCTACCATGACAGCAAACCAAACACATAAACACACAAAAACATACTCGGAGGCTCTAAATAAAAATCTGCCTAAGCAGCAGAGACCTCCAAAGCAGACACCCAAGCAACCGCTACCCCAAAACAAAACACGTGCAACACATAGCTCACAAAGCCAGTGTGCCAAACAGTCACAGCCCTTAAGGCTAAACAACACACCTGATACACTTGTAATAGGTGACTCTATCATCAGGCACGCTGACGTCCCGCTCACCAGGCTGAACAAGGAGAAGGTCATGGTGAGCTACCTGTCGGGCGCTAGGATCCGCCACATAACACAAGCACTCAGGTCACTCCAAGGCAAGTACAACTATGACTCAGTCATTGTCCATGCTGGTGTGAATGACCTGAGATGTACCTCCCTGGACTACATGAAAAGAGACATAGAGGAGCTCTCTGAGCATGTAGCCCAGGCTGGTATGACCCTGACCTTGAGTAGCATCTTACCCTCACCAAGAATGATGCCACAATATGAAGACAAGATGATCAATTTCAACAATTGGCTTAAGTATTGGTGTCATTCAAAGGGGATCCAATGCCTGTCAGCCTGGGATGACATGCTTAAAAAGCCACGATGCTTCGCTAGGGACGGCTTCCACCTGTAACCCCTGGGCTTTCAGATATTGGCAAAGGCTCTTGCTACCACCATAGTGCCTTTTTTAGGCAAGGCTCAAAAGACAAACTCACTTCCATGGGTATCACAAGGGATAAGAAACTAAGAGTAATGCTACTCAATGCCAGAAGTATAAACCTCAAGATGCACGCACTTGAAACTCTCCTTAGCATGGAGAACATCGATATCTGTGCAATAACAGAAACCTGGTTCAAGGCTGCCGAGAGCACCCCAGCACTACCAGGTTATACCTCATACCATGCTTTTCGGCCACAAAACTTGGACTGAACCACAAAAGGAGGGGGAGTATCAATATTCGTCAAAGATACCCACACCTCCAGGTTGGTGGAACAGCACGAAGCATCAGAGACTATCCATATGCAACTAACAGTGGGTAAAACTGCCTTCCAGTTTATAGCCTGCTACAGACCACCCTCCCAAACCCAGGAACCCCACTCGGCCTTCCTGAGAACACTGGAAAATATGAATTTCTCTCCAAACAACATTATATTGGGCGACTTCAACTACCCAAACATAGACTGGGAGCATTACTCTAGCTCCAACACCCTAGCCCAAAGGTTCCTAGAATTTATAAATTCAAATGCTATGGAACAACTTGTTACCACTCCCACAAGAGGGGAAAACATACTGGACCTGATCATCACCAACATGGGGACTCTATGCTCCAGACCAGAAGTGTATCCCTCACTGGTAAGATCAGACCATAAACTAATCTCACTGGATATTCACATCTCGACCCCACCCCCTGCCCAGAAAACCACAGTGAAAAACTTCTCTAAAGCAAATTTCACACTCCTCAAAACCAGGGTGGAATCCTTCAAAGCCCCCGGGCCTGTGGAAAATACAGCCCAGACCGCAGAATCCTTTATAAATGCATTCTATGAACACCTTCAGGAATGCATGGATCATGCAATCCCAAATAAAACCAAGACCCAATCCTCCAAAGGCAGACATCCTGTCTGGTGGACCCCAGCCATAAACAAACTATACAATAGAAGGAGGAAGCTACTACATGATAGAGCAAAATCCCAAAAAGGGAAGGCATCTCTGATCAGTATTAGCAAAAAACTATGGGCACTCATAAAATCGTCTAAGGCCAGCTTCGAGAGGAAAATTGCACAGGATACCAAGAATAATCACAAGGCTTTCTTTAGTTATGTTAGGAACCTGGGTGGAAATTCCCAGATATGCTCAGAATTCGTCCAAATTGACAAAAAATACACTGAACCCACAGACATTGCCAACATCCTAGCTGACAGGTTCAGTGCAAACTCCCCCCCCCTCCTCACCAAAAGGGCAAATATCTATCCCAGCAGAGTGCTGCCCCCCTGACATCTCAGATGCTCAGGTAACAGCCGCCCTCTCCAAAGCCAAAAACACAGCATCAATTGGACCAGACGGTGTCCCGGGCTGCATCCTACATGAACTCCAAGAAGAGCTAAACCCAAACATAAAATTACTGTTTAGTCTCAGCCTTACTACAGGATATGTACCCAAAGAGTGGCATACAGCAACAGTGGTCCCTTTCCACAAAGGTGGTGCCTCAACGGATCCTGGAAACTATTGCCCCATAAGCCTGACTAGCTTGGTCTGTAAAGCTATGGAAAGGATCATCATGGACCTCATAAATCAAGATATTGGGGACCTACAGACACTGGATCCTACCCAGTTCAGCTTTGTTAAGGGCAGATCCTGCCTCTTAAACCTGGTCAATTTCTTTGAAACAGTCACCAAGGCCATTGACGAGGGGAAGGTGGTCCACACAGCCTACCTGGACCTCGCAAAAGCCTTCGATACAATACCCCACTCGGGCATTATAGATAAGCTCACCAGCTTAAATATAAACCCCTATGTCATTAGATGGGTTGCAAACTGGCTCAAGGACAGAACCCACATGGTTAGAATTGCTGGAGCCATGTCAGACTCCAAACCAGTTACTAGTGGCGTCCAACAAGGCTCAGTCCTAGGACCTCTCTTGTTCGGTATATATTTCTCAGAGGTACAGGCCAACACGGAAGGACTGTGGTTGACCAAGGTCACAGATGACTGCAAACTGGGCACCATAATTGACTCTCCAGCCAACACAAGCATCCTCCAAAAGGGCCTCATAGAAACAGACAACTGGTGCCAGAGCCATGGCCTCAAGCTAAAAGCCAAAAAGTGTATAGTCATCCCCTTTGGCAAAAACAAAGTGCCCACAAATTACCACATAGGTGGCAATCCATTAAGTACAGAAGAAGTAATTAGGGACCTGGGGACTCAAATTGATAGCAATCTCTCATTTGACAACCATGTGGCCAAAGTGGTTAGAAAAACATTTTATATAGCCCACCTAATCATGAAGGGATTCACATCTAGATCAGGGGAGGTCATCGTGCCTCTTTACTCATCCCTCATCAGGCCCATAATTGAGTACAATGCCCCTTTTGGGATGTACCTTACCAGACACCTGCAGCTACTGGAAAGACCACAAAAGTACGTCACCAAGAGGATCAAAGGGCTCAAACAGATGCCATATGCTGCCCGGTTAAAGAAACTCCAGCTCTACTCAGTGGCATACCGCCTGCTCAGAGGCGATCTGTGCCTGACATATAAAGCCATGTCCAACCCAGAATTAATGGACATGCTGCACCTTAGAAAATCCAAATCCCATCGAGCTACGCGCTCAAGAGACTTGAATCTCAGCCCTGAAATAAATAGGACATGCTGGAGGGACAGATTCATAACCCAGAGGCTCCCTTCACTCTGGAATAAAATCCCAGTCCAGGTTAGGCAGAGTCCCTCATTGACTCTCTTCAAGAGGAATCTTGATGAGTGGATGGGAGATCGTAGGTTTACCACGGGTATCACTTCTGTGTCACTGTTAGACAGAGGCACAGTATACTAACCTCGAAAAAGGGCATAGCAAAATTAATTTAAAATGGGTGGCGAAAGCCAAACACACTCTGGCTAGGCTTATAAATGCCCTAGGGCAGATAGCCTAGTATGAACCTATGAACCTATGAACCATTTCAAGCCTAGCCAAACAAACCTATTCAAAATTTCCCTCTAGCTTCTACATGCCAAGACAAGACAGACCAGGGAATAATTTGAGTCTGCTCATCCAGTTATCTAGGTTTACTTTGAAAGTGGCAAGGATGTTAAGTTGCTTGAGGTAGTGCAAGTTTGTTATAGAGGTGAGGGATATGTTAGAATATGAATCTATCAAGCCAATGTGTCTTATTTATCTGCTGATAAAGGTTTAGTTCCTTTAACCAAGTATTTGCTTTACCATTAGTTCTGTGAATGAAGAGAAAATCAAATAGGGTTAGATCTTGCATGGCAAGAAATGCTAAACATAATTCTCCATGGAAGAGTCTGTAAGACAATGAGCACCCTGTCTTTAATAATATGATTTATGCTGTCAAAATGATAAAATGTGAGCTATCTATCCTGCCTACACAATGGTTCTACTCCAAGGTACACATCTGGTAACCCTGCTTAGCATCAGTGAGACCATGTATGTGGAGTAGGAAATAATTTCCAATAACAAGGCATTCGGTCTTGATGGGGACAAGGGTCAATGCTCTGTCTAGTTGGTTCCTAGCAAAGACTCAGAGGAAGAGAGCTACAAGGCAAAGCACTTCTGTCATTGGCTCTTAGGGTTCACTGCCTTTAGTGCTGACTGTGTCATTGGCATTGCCTATCATAATGTACTTGGTAAGCCAGGAAGAACTAATAATAAAGAAAAGAAAAGCACACAATTTCAGACCATAGATGATCACAGCCTTTGAAGTACTACTATCTCCTTTCTTCACATTTTGAAGCAGAATATTCATTTATTTATTTTTGTGTTTTTGTATTTATTTATGTTTACCAGGATAGTGCATAGACTAAAAATGTGTATATGCATTGTATTGAACAAGAATAATGACACGTACAACCAAGCAGAGTATAATGTGCAATATATAGATTAGTTTCTAAAGTGGGAAAATCGTTGGTGAATCTTGAGAGAGGAGAAGAGACTCAGAAAAGAGATGTTAGGTGATATGACCAGTGTTGAAGCAGGACCATTTGGCTTTGATGAAGAAGTGCTTTTTGAGTTGCATTCTGAAATTGGAATAAGGGTTGATTTCCTTAATGTCAATGAGGAGAGATTACCAAAGAGTAGGTGTCCGAGAGAAGAAAGGGTGCGCAGTGCTGTGGAGTTTGGTTCTAGGGGTAATGGGAGTTGTTGTGGCTTATGAGTATTGTCACAGGTTGTATGAAGAGGTTTGTTCATGAATTCTAGCTGCAAGGTGAGTAAATTTATAGAGTTAGGGTAGTTTCTAGATCTGGGATCTGAAAAGCAGGTTAGAGATTTGTTTAATGGGTAACATTTTGCTTTTTCTAGGGTGATACAGTGATGCTCACAAAGAGGTGAGCTTGTACAGAATCTGCAAATTCTGTTAGAGATAGTTTGGAGTATGGCAATGTTTTTCTTGGTGGTAGAAGCAAATCTTAGAAGCTTGTATTCAAGCTGAGAAAGGAGAACTCCTTTGTCAATGTCCGCTCTGGCTGGTTTGGATAGAAAAGGGGAAATGATTTTGGATCAAAAAAGAGGGGAGTTTATTTTGTCTCCCACTTTGTCTATGTGGAAATTGAAGTTTAGTGACTGATCAAGCCATAGTCCTAGGTGTTTGAAGGTGGAGATTATTTCTATGGAATAGTTCTGTAGTTCAAACATAATTAAAGAGTTAGCTGCTTGGTAAATTGCCTATGGAGTTCCAAAAATCACAGTTTCGGTCTTGGTAGGGTTGAGAAGTAGTTTATGGTTTTTGACCCATTGGTGGAGCTCATGTAAGTCTGACTGGAGGTGACATTGAATGTTGGTGTGAGAGCGACTTGATCAATTAACAATGTCATCAGCATACCAGATAAGTGGGAGATGGAGAAAGTCACAAGGAAGTTTGTTAATGAACATGGAGAAGACGAGGGGGCAAGAATAAATTCTAGTTGTACACCTTTGGTAATAGATGCAGTTGTGATTGGGAAGGTCCTATTTTAACTCTGCAGTGTCTGTCAGCAGAAACTTGGCTAGGGTGGGGTATGAGGGGCAATTGACCTGGGTACAAAGGGTTGAGGGCTCAATCAGCAATCCATTAACATGTATGAACAACATCTCTTCCTTTAGTGCAATACTGGCTTTAAAATGTCATTATTATATTTCCTGTCTAACCTGAGCACTGCAGCTTAATAGAAAAAGTGTTTTTTTCCCCCTCTTTCTCTTTAATGGAAGAGCTAGCTTGGGGAGGAGGGGTCATAATTCTTCTCTCAGTGCAAGAAATCTGGACAAAGTCTAAACATAATGGAGGACAACGCCACAAAAATATGGACATATTTTAAATATTGCTCTTATAAACTTAAAAAAGTTGCTAGAATAGCAGGGTTTGTGTTAGAGTGCATTTTCTGAAGGATATGAAGTCTGAAAATCAAATGTCTGCCATTATTTTGTGACTTCAGTCCTCAGTGATTTGCTAGAAAACCATGATTTTTATGAAGAATAGTCCAAAAATAAGAGGTACAAATATGGACAGTTCAGAGATATGTGGGCATGGATGTATCTATAATAACCTGATCACTACAATTACAATGAAGTATTTTTGTGCTCTTCAGTGGATGGGATAGCTGGTGGGGGTCATGGATCTGATTGTAATAAGCTGAGCACCATGGTGATTTGTGTTTTGCTCTTCACTTAAGAGCTTTGTGGGTAGGTGTGGTAGCTTGTGGTATCAGTCCAGGCTGCTGACTGAGACAGTTGTGCTTCTGTTGGCTGGCAACAACGTTTTTAAACCAGGGAGCAGTGTATGGTCTGATACCAATTTTAATTAGGTTGTTTTGGAGAAAATGTTACTCAGTGAGGTCAATTACCTTTGTCCAGTCTATAAATAGGGCAACTGTAAGGAAGCCACTATCAGAGTTTAGCAGGATCAGCTAAGTACCAAATAGCTGTCATAGTACTTAATCCAGGCCAGAATCCATGTTGTTTGGAGTACAGGAGCTGGATATAGAGGGATAGTTGAGTATAGTCAATCTTTTCAAGAAGTTTGCGTAGAATTGAGAGGATGGATATGGAATGGAAGTGAGAGGTATCATGTGGGTAAGGTTGCTTTGCGAGGGTTTTAATGCAGTTTTCCAAATCTGTGGCATGATGCTTTGTATGAGAAGTAGATTATAAATGTGGGTGAAAGGAAGACATAGATGCTCTCTGCAGTGATATATGAACCAGGGGTTTATGTTGCCAGATCCAGGAGGGATGTCACTGCAAATAATTTAAGTAGAACAGAGACTTCTTTGGGAAGTATGCATCTGAAGCTGAAGGGGAAGTGAATGGTGATGTGGTGGCAATGCATGATTTGAGAGAGATGTGGAGTTTATTTATGGAAGATTGCTAAATTCTTTATGGAAGTCTTCTGGAGAAACTTTATTGTATCACACTGAATACAGGGTATCATGAGGAGATTTTCCTCCTTCAAGTAGGTTAACCTCTTTACAAAAGTGTTTGCGGGAATGTAAGAGGAAAGTTTGTTTCTTTATTCAGAAATTTCTTTTTCGTCTTCTGATGGACTTCTTGGCTGTTATCCAAGACTCTAAAGGGGGGCAATTGTCAGTTGTGGGGTTAGTTTCCATTTTTGCCATCCTTCATCCCTTAGTGTTAAAAGGCATTCGAGTTCCGTGGAAAGCCATTCAATTTTTGATGTGTTTATAAATCCTGTGGATAAGTGGGAAGAATTTGCCTTACAGCTGGAGTGGAAAGTTCGTTAGTTTTACAGCTGCTGTGTTAAGGTCATGTAAGGAGAGTATATGGTTCCATTTATTACCTTTGAGACAGTTATTAAGGATATTAAAGATGAGTGGTTTAATACAGTTAGTGGAAACAGGGTGTGACAGATAGGCTGTAGTGATCAGTAGTGGTTTGCCTTTGTGAGATGGAAATTTTATGACTGGAGTCTGAGGAGGAGTTTTCTTTGGCAATGACTATTGGATTTAGGTTATTTCTGTACAAATTTAAAGAGCCTCTGCTTGATCTTTGCCTGGTCTGGTATCAATGACATACTTGTAGGAGGTTAGAATGTTTTTGGAAGTAGAGGGAGTATGTTTTGACCCAGATTTCTGTGATTGCAAGAATGTCTGAGCTGTACTGGGAGATAAAAGCACTTATACGGTCTAGCTTGTTTGTGATGCATTGAGGAAGACACAGGTCAGTGTAGGAAGAGAGGAGATCTGATGTTAAGGAAATTGAGATGTTGGTCCTAGGTTGGGTTCAGTGTTACTCTTAAGAAGGAGTATAAAGAATAAGGATAGTCTGAAGGAGGTCTTTGGTGTTTTTAAGCAGAGAAAAAAAGTGCTTCTGAATTTTAGTAATCATAAAGAAGAGTGATCTTGACAGTGATGAGCTGGGTAAGAGTTTAGTCTGATTACTGGGGTTTGTGGTGCTGCCTTTTTGGTGAAGAAGTTATAGAAGCAGGAGTAATACATAGTGATATGAGGTCACATACCTCTCAACTGTACAGAATTTTGCAGAATGTCCAGCTTTTTGCCGCATACGTTTGGTCTGTTCCACTTAAAATTTGTGATTTTATGGCAAATCACTGAGGACTGAAGTTGCTAATAATGACATACATTTGAGTTTCAGAGTTCATATGCTTCAGAAAATGCATGCTAACACAAATTCTATTATTATAGCAACTTTGTAAGTTTATAAGAGCAATATTTAAAATCTGACCCTCTTTTTAGGCCTGTCATCCCTCCCATTCTTTTAGGCTTTGTTTAGATTTGTTGCGCTAAGAGGTTGAAAGGTATGGGTGAGGGTGGTGAACAGGAAAGAAGAAGGAGGTCGATCAGGGTAAGTGGAAGAAAGAAGAATATTTTACTGATTGTATGTGTGTTTTGTTTGCATGAGAAGTTGTAAATGGGTGGTGTGAGTCCCAGTAATATTGCAGTACTGACTATGAGGGCAGTAAGATAACAGTGTTACATGTTTTCTATGGTGGAGTCTTTTGTATCTTGAGAGTGTGCAGTGAGCAGAGATCAGAGAAAATATAATGAGTGATCTCGGGAATGGTTGGGAACTTAGTGTTGGGAAGAGTACAAAGTGGGACACAACTGCCACTGTCCTAGAAGTTAATCAGTCAAGGCCTGTGCCTAGCAGTGAGCCCAAAGAGGGTAGGTACAAATGCATGGGTTTTTCGGAAATGAGAGCTAGGAGAAAAGAGACAGTGCTAGTAATTGTATGATAGTAAAGCTGCTTATGTTGTTTTACCACTTTAATGGCATGATGTAACCCAAAAGGGAATGCACCTATTGAGATAGAAATGTTTTGAAAGGAAGAGTCAAACAAAAAACAAACATAGAGATACCGTCTGCCTTAACATGGTTATAAAAAAAGAAAAAATATATATAAATTTAAGACACTAATCACAGTTGGCAGGATAAATGGAAATATACTTTATTTTTTATTTCTTTTAACTTTTCATTTGGTTAACGTGCCTGCGGGAGGTGTTTGAGTAAAATTCTGCACATAGCTGATATTTGTTTTACAGTTTGAGAAGCAAAGAAGTGAAATACCTGAACGAGAAAAAAAAAACAGTAAGTTCATTTAACCTAGCAGAAGAGGAAAAAGTAGTTTTGTTTCACTTTAGAAACTTAACACAGAAATAAGATAAACCTGAGAGTCATCTGACTACCATGCAGCAGATATGGAATCAAATCCATTACAACAGAAACAATAAAGGTATAAATGTAAAGACCACAGGTATTTGTTTCTTTTGGCATTTCCCGGTTAGGGGTCACCACAGCGGAACTCCGGTCCGCTAATGATTGACAGCAGATTTTGACGTGCTGGCTTGCCAGGCCTAATGCACAACCTTCAACGAAGGAATGCCCATTCACGCACGTCGCCACACAGAAGACGCTCTTACTGAGAACTGAATGGGCAATGTCTAACTGTGAGGCGACAACGCTATCGCAGCACCACCACCGCAGTAGTAAAGACCACAGTTATAATTCCCCAAAATAACCTCCCACTAAGTAAAAATTAAGCCTGGGGCACAGTATATTTTATGCAAAGAATACATGCAGGACACAAATGAACACTGCAGGCTTGCAAAAAAAAAAAAAAAAAATCAAGCAAACATCCTGAAAAACTCTACTGATATAACTCTTCCTAATATGCTATAATATGGATATGTTTTGTTTTCCAACTATGTCAAAGTGGAAATTAAATGAACATAGTTCAGAAGTTTTAAGCTAACTTTCTTTGGTGAAGCAAACTAAATCACAACAACATTTCCATGGTAGTGCTATAAACATGCAGTTATTATAATCATAGCCAGGGAGGACTCAGTGTGGCTGCCTTGTCAGGTTAGAAGAGACAGACTGGTGAGTGAGAACAGGCTAATAGCACTATTAAGCAGGTGTTTGAATACAGATGAGAATGACATAGGTAAGTATGAAATGGAAGGTCTAGTTGTGTGCGCATGTGTTTTTGACCTAGTTATTCTCAATTAGGTCAGGGAAGACCCAAAGTGGTATTTATACTACTAGGGGAAATTTGGCCTGGGCATCCGAGAACTTTCTCTACCTGTCATTGTTTTAAGTGGGACCCATTTTGTCAGAGCACTTTCTGTTTCCATTGCAGGTGCAGAAGTGGCCTGGAGAAACACAAAGGCAGATGAAGAGAGAAGTAGATAATGGAGTAGTCAGAGAAATGGAGGTGAAAGCAAATATCTAGACCGGAGAGTGTGTGCTGGATTTTGAGGAGGTGTTTCAAAGAAATCTGTTTGATGGAGAGGAGTCAACAAGTGACTGATGAGTAATTACAACCCATTTGGGAGCATTGCAGGATGATATACTTAAGAAATTGTGATGCAGTGTGAGCCAGAAAATGAAGGAGATGTTTCCTGGGGAACATTATGGAGAAAATACAAAAAGAAGATGCAGAGACAATCCTGAAGAATAGTGGTGAGACAGGAAAGAAAACATATGCAAAGAATGGTGAAATATAAAAATGTTTTTCTACAGTGGCAATATGATGTGAGAAAAGTAGAGAAATAAAAATACAAAATATGTACAATGATACATTGGAAAATTTAGAGCATAATTACAGAAAAGACTTTGACAAAGTAAAAGAACTGTATGAAAGAAATTAAGAAAAAAGTGCAGTAATCGTATATAAGGAAATATATATTTTTACAAGGAAAAAGACAAGTATCAGGTTATTTAAATGTATTAGTAAAGGAAGATGATTGTAGGGCGGCCACGGTGGTGCAGTGGTTAGCATTGCCGCCTCACAGCAAGAGGTTCTCCGGTTCAATCCTCGGCTGGGGTGCCTTCTGTGCGGAGTCTGCATGTCCTCCCTGTGGTCGCGTGGGTTTCCTCCGGGTGCTCCGGTTTCCTCCCACATCCCAAAGACATGCTGCAGGTGGATTGGACACTCTAAATTGGCCCTAGGTGTGCGTGTGAGTGTGCCTTCTGTGGAAGGTTGGGCGCCGGGCTGGCAACTCGACACTGTAAAACTCCACTGCCATTCAATGTGCGGACAAGGTGATCCGCTGTGGCGACCCCTAACCGGGAAAAGCCGAAAGAAGAAGAAGAAGAAGTAAAGGAAGATGATTGTGTAATGAAGGAAATAATGTAGAAGGAGAAATAGAAAGGAGTCCGGAAAATATTATGACTAGTGTAGTAAGATACGTACAAGAAATGGTTTAAAAAAGAAGATAGTAAAAAAATACACGGAAAGTAAAAACATTAACAGAAAAGTGAATAAATAGTTGAAAAAGGATATTTCTTTAAATGAGCTAAATAAAGTATTAGGACAAGTAAATATAGATTTAGCTGTAAGACCAGATGGAATAGGGTATAAAATGTATAAAATATTAAGGGATTGGCAAAAAAAAATATTTTTAAAGATTTTGAATGAGTAGTTAAATTAAGGTTTTATGTATAAAGATTATTTAAATGCATATGGAAGATAGAAGACAATTAAAAAATGGAGATCAAACGTATTGAATAATATTCACTATAAGATTTTTATCAAAATAATATGAAAGAGATTTGAAACTAAAAATACAAAATAGTATGGAAGATTGTGTTTGCATGGTTAGCAGTAGCGCTAATTACATATTTATGCCACGCACCACGTTTAAATGTAAATAATCATGGTTTTGTTGCTAGCAACAGTATAATGCAACACAGAGCGCAACAGGCATGTAAACCTGCTTACCTATGGGCAAACTAGGTTTCTGTGTTTGAGTGGAATGCCACAATGATTGCCAGTGTTATTAATAAAGCAATGTATATAGTGTTAACACATTATATAAAAGTGTATACAGTGCATATTATTGTGGAAACCTGTCTCAGGCGTACTGAAAAAAAGTTGTGTAAATGATCTGCAATGGTACATAGACTGCTCTTAAAAATAAACAGTCAGAGGAAGTACGTGTATTGAATAGGGACACACAGATGAATTTTAGGAATGAACAAAGGGAAAGAGCACAGGTGAAACATGTTAATGTACAGCAGATGAGGGCATGTCAATGAAGACACTTGTAGCAAAAAACATAATCACATATCGACATGATACAATACAGACTGCACAGTGAATGTATATTATGTGACTATCACACAAGGTGACATAACAATGGAGAAGATTTCTTTGTGATATATGCATCCTGACAGAGGACATGTATCAGGGATGTTATTTACCATTGGGGTTAGGTGCATATTGTGAAGCTGTGCAAAATGAGTTGCCTGATTATGACAATAATGGCAGAAGTTTCATACAGGTGGGACACATAGTTACAGGTTCATTGACAGCAGTAAACAGAAGCATGCATAATAATGCATAATATCAGAATAGGTCTGATGAAGCTTGATTGCGAAAGTGCTTACCGTTTGTTTGTTGCAATAAATGTATATTTTATTTTTTATGTGAAGGATTCAGAGATTCTTTTTTTTCCTGCCTGGTCACTCCGCTGTGATATTGCTATTTTTTACTTAGTTTATTCTTATTTTTTTACAACAAGGTGTTTACCCCTTGGATTATACATTGTTTTCTTTAAATTTATTTATTGATTCATTGTAAAGCAGCCCATATGTTGTGACTTTTTAACATTAACAGGGAACAGCTTCTTTTGTTTCTTCTTTGGCTTTTCCAGGTTATGGGTCGCCACAGCAGATCCCTTGTCTGCTCATGATTGGCAGTGGAGTTTTATGGTGTCGAGTTGCCAGCCCAGCTCCCAACCTTCCACATGCACAGGGCCAATTTAGAGTGTCCAATCCACCTACAGCATGTCTTTGGGATGTGGGAGGAAACCCACACAACCACAGGGAGGACATTCAGACTCTGCACAGAAGGCACCCCAGCTGAGGATCAAATCGGAGAACCTCTTGCTGTGAGGTGGCAACACTAACTGCTGCACCATCACGGCCACCCAACATTAATAGTGAACAGCAACAACTTTAATTTGAATATCACTAAGCAGCCAGTAGAGCTTAAAGAACTATTGGTGTGTTGTGACATTTTTAAGTTGTTTTTATGGGGTTTAAGTAGATTTGGGATGTCTCTGTGTGAATTGTTGTGGACTTTTTAGGTTCAGCTTCGTAGTTTTGGTTCTACAATTGGGTGGATTATGATGACAGGAACACATAATTTTAACATCTGGTTAATTTTTGGAAATGTCCACTATATAACAGAGATTGGAGATTCAATCCCACTCACCAGACTGAACAAGGAAAAGGTTACAGTAAATTGCCTGTCGGGTGCTAGAATCCGCCACATAACACAAGCACTCAGGTCACTCCAAAGCAAGTACAAATATGACTCAGTCATTGTCCATGCCATTGTGAATGACCTGAGACGTACCTCCCTGGACTACATGAAAAGAGACATAGAGGAGCTCTCTGATTATGTAGCCTAGGCCGGTATGACCCTGACCCTGAGCAGCATCTTACCCTCACCAAGAATGATGCCACAGTACAGAGACAAAATGATCAGCTTTAACAATTGGCTTAATTACTGGTGTCATTCTAAGGGGATCCAATATCTGTCCGCTTGGGATGACATGCTTGACAAGCCACGCTGCTTCGCAAGGGATGGTTTGCACCTGTCACCCCTGGGCTTCCGGATATTGGCCAAGGCTCTTGCCACCCCCATAGTGCCTTTTTTAGGCAAGGCTCAAAAGACAAACCCACCTCCCTAGAAAACACAAGTGAAAAAAAACTAAGGGTAATGCTGCTCAATGCCAGAAGTCTAAACTTCAAGATGCATGCTCTCGAAGCCCTCCTCAGTATGGAGAACATTGATGTCTGTGCAGTGACTGAAACCTATCCATAATCATCAAAGATACCCACAACTCCAGGTTAGTGGCAACACACAAAGCATCGGAGACCATCCAGGTGCAACTAACCATAGGCAAAACTGCCCTACAGTTTGTAGCATGCTACAGACCACCCTCTCAAACTCAGGAACCCCACTCAGCCTTCCTGAAGATACTGGAGAATATGAATGTCTCTCCAAATACCATCATATTGGGAGACTTCAACTACCCAAACATAGACTGGGAACATTACTCAAGCCCCAACACCCTAGCCCAAAGGTTCCTAGAATTCATAAACTCAAATGCGATGGAACAACTCATCACCACTCCCACAAGAGGAGATAATATACTAGACCTGATCATCACAAACATGGGGACAAAATGCTCCACACTGGAAGTATACCCCTCATTGGTGAGATCAGACCATAAATTAATCTCACTGGAAATCTACATCCCACCCCCACCCCCTGCACAGACCACAGTGAAAAATTTCTCAAAAGCCGACTTCACACTTCTTAAGACTGAAGTGATATCTTTCAAGGCCCATGGGCCAGTGGAAACCACAACCCACACTGCTGAATCCTTTATAAATGCCGTCTACGGACACCTTCAAGAATGCATGGATCATGCAATCCCTAATAAAACCAAGACCCATTCCCACAAAGGCAGGTGTCCTGTCTGGTGGACCCCAGCCATTAACAAACTTTACAACAGGAGGAGGAAGCTACTACATGACAGAGCAAAATCCCCAAAAGGGAAGGCATCTCTGATCAGTACTAGCAAAAAACTTCGATCACTCATAAAATCATCCAAGGCCAACTTTGAGAGAAAAATCGCAAAAGACATAAAAGACAATCACAAGGCCTTTTTTAGCTATGTTAGAAACCTGGGTGGAAACTCCCAGATATGCTCAGAGGTAGTCCAAAATGACACAAAATACACTGAACCCACAGATATTGCCAACATTCTGGCAGACAGGTTCAGTGCAAATTTCTCTGCCCCCTCCCCCCAAAAGGAGAAATATCTATCCCAACAGAGTGTAGCCTCCCTAATATCTCAGATGCCCAGGTGAGAGCTGCCCTCTCCAAAGCTAAAAACACAGCATCAATGTGACCGGACGGTGTCCCGGGCTGCTTGCTACATGAACTCCAAGAGGAACTAAACCCGCACATAAGGCTGCTGTTTAATCTTAGCCTTACTACAGGATACGTACCCAAAGAGTGGCGTACAGCAACAGTGGTCCCACTCCACAAAGGAGGTGCTTCTACAGACCCTGGAATTTACCGCCCCATAAGCTTGACGAGCCTGGTCTGCAAAGCTATGGAAAGGATCATTATGGAACTCATAAACAAAGACATTGGGGACCTACAGACATTGGATCCTACCCAATTCGGCTTTCTCAAAGGCAGATCCTGCCTTTTGAACCTATTCAACTTTTTTGAAACAGTCACTAAGGCCATTGATGAGGGTAAGGCAGTTCACACAGCCTACCTTGACCTTGCAAAAGCCTTCGACACAATACCCCACTCAGGCATCATTGACAAACTCACCAGCTTAAATGTAAACCCATATGTCACAAGATGGGTTGCAAACTGACTCAAGGACAGAACCCACAAGGTCAGAATTGCTGGAGCCATGTCAGACTCTAAGCCAGTCACAAGCGGTGTACCACAGGGCTCAGTCCTGGGACCCCTCTTGTTCGGCATTTATTTTTCCGAGGTGCAAGAAAACATAGGAGGATTGTGGCTGACAAAGTTCACAGATGACAGCAAACTGGGCACCATAATTGATACTCCAGCAGACACAAGCATCCTTCAGAAAGGCCTCATAGAAACGGATAATTTGGTGCCAGAGCCATGGCCTTAAACTGAACGCCAAAAAATGTATAGTCATACCCTTTGGGAAAAACAAGGTACCCACAAATTACCACATAGGTGGTAATCCATTAAGTATGGAAGAGGTAATCAGGGACCTAGGGACCCAAGTCGACAGTAACCTCTCATTTGACACTCACATTGCCAAGGTGGTTAGGAAGACCTTCTATATTGCCCACCTTATCATGAAGGGATTCACATCTAGATCAAGAGAGGTCATTATGCCCCTGTACTCTTTTCTTATCAGGCCCATGATTGAGTACAATGCCCCATTTGGGATGTATCTTACCCGACACCTGCAGCAGTTAGAAAGACCCCAAAAGTTCCTCACCAAGAGGATAAAGGGTCTCAAGCATATGTCATATGCTGCCCGGCTGAAGAAACTCCAGCTCTATTCAGTCGCATACCGCCGACTCAGAGGTGATCTATGCTTGACGTACAAGGCCATGTCCAATCCGGAATTAATGGACATGCTCCACCTCAGAAAATCCAAATCCATCAGAGCCATGAGAGCAAGAGATTTGAACCTCAACACAGAAATAAATAGGACATGCTGGAGGGACAGATTCATAACTCAGAGGCTCCCTACACTCTGGAACAGAATCCCAGTCCATGTTAGGCAGAGACCCTCACTAACTCTCTTCAAGAGAAATCTTGACGAGTGGATGGGAGATCGTAGGTTTACCCCGGGGTCATCTCTGTGTCACTACTAGACAGAGGCACAGTAAACTAAACCCTAAATGGATGTAGTATTCTCATCCCAAGGGGTGGCAAAAGCCACACACACTCTGGCTAGGCTTATACATGCCCTGGGGCAGATAGCCTAGTATGAACCTATGAACCTATGAACCTAAGATGGCACAGCTTTTTTGGGTGAATTCTTCTTCTAAAGGCATCTGGTCAGAATTTTTGGGACTTGTGTTGCTGTTCAATTTAACTGTGGAAAAAAGCCACTATTTTGTACCTTGCTCTACTTTATTCAAAGATACATTTTGTATTAAAAATGAATGGGAATAATTGTTCATTCTAACTATATGTAATTTGATTAACATTTGGAAATGGTAGTGATTTTTTGATTTGATGAAACATCCTTTGCCTCAGTTATCCCTGTTATATCCCTTTCGATTTATTGTTTTTTTATAATAATTATTAGTATGAATCTGTTGGCTATACTTGAAGGTTTATCTGCAGACCAAGATGACATACAAGTACTTGTGGATGTTTCTAATAATGGTGTATTGCATGAAGCAAATGATAGTAATCCCAATTTGCCATGCATTCAGGCATTTTCTAAACTTACTAGGTCTATGAAGAGTTTGATGTCCACTGTATGGCATCTGAAATTATGTAAAGCCTATAGATCCAAGGGTATAACACCAAGAGCTTTACCTATACGGATTCAACCTCTTGTTAGTCAAGTTGATGATACTTTATTGAAGGAATGGGCTGTGGTCCAAAAGATGGCTTCCATGCATTTTGTGGAGATGTTACTTGCTTTTCATGAGATGAATGTTTCTCATTCTATTTCTAAAGTCACTAAAATATGTGACAAGGTAAAATCATTTGAAAATCTGTCTGCTTACAAAAGTTAACCAATGGCCTAATAGAAACTGAGAAACAACTGAAGGATAGAAACCTTTGTAAATTTAATAGAGATCTTAGGGAATATAATCAGAGTAAGCCATTTGGTCAACAAAAAGGGTAACATTTTTCAGTAATGATTAATTTAAAGAAAAAGGAAAAATCTATTTTGAAAAAAAAAAAACTATAAATACTAGTGAACCTCTGTGGAAGATTCTTCTCTGTAGCTGACACTGAAAATGAACATAGGCAAGAGTCACCAGCTCTTAAAAAATGGAGTTTGGTCAACCCTTTAGGACCAGAAGAAGGGGTGGTAGAAAGCATATATCAGGCTTCCACTCTAGAAATGTTGTTACATCTGTTATTACCACAATAAATGCTACCTGCACCATACATAATATTTCTTCTGTACCATTATCTGATGCGGAAATACAATTATTAACAAAGGATTAAACTTTATTCTTGTTTTGTTTTTTGGGGGGGGGGTTGTGAATATGTTTTGCCAATGATGTGATTTCATTTTGTGGATTGTTAAATTTAAAATTACATTTTGGCAATAATGATCATTATAATGATTCAGATTTTAAGAATGAGTTCATATTTCAGAAATCTAAATTTATTCAACCTATGAACAAGCATGTTGCTGCATTCCAGCAATGTGTTCTCAAAGATCTACATTTCGGGTTTCGATCTGGTACAGGTATTCTTAAAAATAATTTATCTAAATCAGAAGTTCAAGCTTTGAACACCCTTAATGACAATACTAGTTTGCTTATTGTTCCATCAGATAAAGGAGGCAAAATAGTTGTACTGGATTGGCCTATGTATTTAGAAGAAGGCCAGAGACAACTGTCAGATTGTCGGTTTTATGCTAAAATGTCAATAGAGCCTATTCAAAAATTTAAAGCCAATATTGATAAATTTATTGAATCAACTATAGATAAGACATTATTAGGAAGGAAGTTGCCTTCCATTTAGCTGTACGGGATCCCTTACCACAACAACTTTACCTATTGTCCAAAGTACACACATATTTATATAAACTACGGGATAGACCCATTGTTTCAGGGAATGGTTCTCTAACTGAGCCATTGTCAGCCTATCTCACCAAATATCTTAGACCATTATTGCAGGGAGTTAGAGCTAGGATCCAAGATACTACTGAGTTTTTAAACATTATATCTGATATGCAATTAGAACCAGGCTGCATTATGTGCACCATGGATGTAACCGCATTATAAACCAATATACCACATTGGGCTGGCCCAATGGCACTGGAATATTGACTCTATCATATTCCACTATGCAGTCCTGGATCATGTTCAACTGAACATGTACTTAATAAAAAATATTTTCTACTTCAATGGTGAATGCAATTTCTCATTGAAGGGTACAATGATGATATTATTGTCATCTTTTGCAACCACTTATGCTGACCTTTTCATTGGCTACCTGGAGGAATAAATCATATATGATATGAATTATAATTTATTTTTAGATGACACTGATATATGGCGTAGGTATTTGGACCATTGCTGGATGGTGTGGCGTTCAGATGTTGATTATTTAACTGAATTTGTTCAATACTTGAATGATAATAAGTGGGGCATTCGATTTACTGTACATTATGATGTTAATCTGATTTCTTTTTTAGATGTTAATGTAGTTCGTAAACATGATGGAACTCTAAATAGTAGTGTTTGCCAAAAACATCCTCAGTTCAACACTTTCTTACATGCTTCCAGTTACCACCCCAAACACATCATATGCAATATCCCCAAATCTCAATTTTTACACGTTTGCAGGATTTGTTCATCTAATGAAGCATTAATTTTACAACAAAATGATTTGATTACCAGGTTTTGTGATAGAGGTTATAATAAGTGTCATATAATTGAAACTAGTAATTTGGTACACAAATATAATAAATCTCAATTGCTGAAATACCAACAGAGAGATTCTAGGAGTGAATGTGCTATTGGGTTTATTGCAAGTTATGGTCATAATAGTTTCATTTTTATGGATTTAATTCAGAAATATTGGAATATCTTGTTATCAGATGACAGGTTGTATGATATTTTGACATCAAGATGCCTCTTTTCATTTAGAAGAGGCAAAACATTGGGAGTTTTTAATCACTACAAGAATAAATTTAATTGTAAGAGTTTACATCAGACTATGATTGGTGGGGGGTATTGGTTGGCTGTGCACCTTGTGGTCATTGTACTTTATGTAGATATGTGTTTAGGAGTAAGCAGTTCACTAGCGGTAATACTCCTAATGTTTATGATATCCATGTATTTGGAAACTGTAGCACAGACTAAATTATTTATTTGGCCACATGCATGTGTTCTGCCATTTATGTGGGGCAGACCTCACGTCCCTTCAGAATGTGGATTTTAGAATACCTAAGTGATATTAGGAAGAAACAAACATCTAATGCATTATATAAACACACAATTAGACATCCTGTTGTGCACTTTATGTTTGTAATTATTGACAAAATTGTGTGGGACAGGAATTATAAAGCTGCTTGGCATAATATTTTAAGTAAAAAAGAGAATAGTTGGATTATCAGATTTGGTGGGTTATTCCCACTGGGTTTTAATGAGCATGTGTAATTAGCATTTGTAATTATCCAAGGATAAGCAGGAATTAGTGGGACAGGTTTTATATACATATATATATATATATATATAAATATATATATATATATATACATATATATATATATATATATATACATATATATATATATATATATATATATATATATATATATATACACACAGCTGTATTCTTTTATTTGATATATACTGATGAAGGCTAATATACCGAAACTGGTCTATTTGTGGCTGTGACCTGTTTTTGGCTTTGCAATGATTATTTTGGGCTGCTTTACAATGAATAAATAAATTTGGATTATGTTTATCTCACATTTGGTGTGCTGGCCACATTTGTTGGTTTACTGTGTTGGCTAGGATTCTTTGCCTTTGCACCTGCCGTATTGCAGAAGTCCTACTGAAGGTTGTGGATCCACTGGTCTACCCACTTGGTGATATAGGTGTTTATGGCCACTTGTGACAGAGTTGTAGTAATATCTAAGTGTGGATTTGTGTCAAATGCCTTGGTCTGCTCATGTTCTGCAGGATGATAGTGTTGTCATCATAAATGCCCTCGTTGACCTTCTTGAGGACATCTAACAGCTGTAACAGACATGAATGTAACATGAACAAATCACACGTCTTTTACACACAGCCAGGATATTACCAGTGTCCATTTAGAAAAGGTCCATGATGACATCTTGGTCTACCTCACAGATGAGGAGAGTCAGGATGTGTCTGCACATACATGCATGAGGTGCTGTTCATCCCTCTAGTCAGATGGATGCATGTTGATGCACACCCTTCTACAGGAACATATTCCTTCTGAAGGCTGTGTGGAAGTATGAATCCAAACTTCTACTGTATATCCATGTTCTGAGTCATGCTATAGTCAATCTGTGATGTTATCATGGCCCACTGATTTTGTGTTATTAGCCATACAGAGTGCATAGATAAACTGCCTTCCTTATCACAGAAATTGAGTAAGGTTTAAATATATATGTACCATTCACAGTAAAACCAAGGCAGTCCACAGTCTCATAAACTTGAAGATAGCTCGTATAATGAAATCAAAACACTGAAGCTGTATAAAAAAGCAAATATGCTTTAATTAATATATGCAGCAATGACGGTTGGCGCTTTCACCAAAAATGGCTTCATCAGACCTTAAGACATTTTACAAATGAATCAATTTAAATAGTAAATCAATCATGACATCACATCCTGCATAACATCACTTATTCAATTGCAAGACAAAATATTATATATATATATATATATATATATATATATATATATATATATATATATATATAACAAGCATGTCAAAATAACACCTAATAAAACTCCATTAATAAAAAATTAACATTAGTAAAAAAAACTCCATTAATGAAAAAGTAAAACAAAATAAAATAAAATACTTAATATACCCTCAGCCTCCTTTTTCGCAGGGCTGGTTTTATAGATAGTTTCCCATTTAACCCTGGCTTGCATCCACTTAGTTAAGGTACCTATATTTTTCTCCCTTGATACACCTGAAATATGTGACATAATACGTAGACATTGGGATGTTTTAATGTTAGATGAAAAAGTACGAGAAGTGGTTGGTGAAATACCAAAATTTATTTTTAAAAATAAAAAGAACCTTAAACAAATGTTATGTTTTCCGAATCTATTAACAGAGAACAAGATTAGTGGTTCATCTGAAGCTACAGTGCCCTTTTCGATTTAATGTTCCAGCTAATTGTGTTACTGAAAATGTTGTTTATTTGGCTAGGTGCATCTTATGCCCTGCATTTTATGTGGGCAAGATAAACAGAAAGTTGAGAGAGCGTATTAGGGAGCACTTATACTGCATACGCACAGGAGCTGAGCATAATGCTTTAGCAAAACATATAATGTCCACTAATATTACATATGAGTTTAGGTTTTTTTGTTTTACAGGTTATCCAACCTAGAATCAGGGGTGGTGATATCAGGGGAGATACTGAAAATTATGAGATGAAATGGATCGTTAGGTTTAGGGCTGATCAGAAGCCAGGGTTAAATGGGAAACTATCTATAAAACCAGCCCTGCGGAAAAGGAGGCTGAGGGTATATTAAGTATTTTATTTTATTTTGTTTTACTTTTTCATTAATGGAGTTTTTTACTAATGTTAGTTTTTTATTAATGGAGTTTTATTAGGTGTTATTTTGACATGCTTGTTTTTTATATATATATATATATATATGATATTTTGTCTTGCAATTGAATAAGTGATGTTATGCAGGATGTGATGTCATGATTGATTTACTATTTAAATTGATTCATTTGTAAAATGTCTTAAGGTCTGATGAAGCCATTTTTGGTGAAAGCGCTAACCGTCATTGCTGCATATATTAATTAAAGCATATTTGCTTTTTTATACACCTTCAGTGTTTTGATTTCATTATACGAGCTATCCTCAAGTTTATGAGACTGTGGACTGCCTTGGTTTTACTGTGAATGGTACATTTTTGTCTTTTTTATTACTTTTTACTTTTCCATCACGGGAACATTTGCTCCTTGGTTGTACGGATTCATCAGCTTTTTCAAGGTTTAAATATATACTTTGGCTGATGGACACTGGCAATGGGGGGGGGGGCATGTGGGACAAACAGCTAGCAGATTGTCTATTCATTTTGGTTGGGTATGTTTGGTGGCATCCACATGGACACCTGTGCTTAGTTGTGTATTCCACATATTTCAATTGTATTGGAATACATAATTTGTGAAAAAACCTACACATACAACTGTGGTTATTCATCACATTCCACACACTGGTATCATGCAAACAGTCATACAACTGAACAAAGTCATGTAGTTATATCAATTACACAACATATGCCTATACATGTTTAAAAGGCAAGCTGTGTTTGAGCAGCCTAATGCCATATCAAGACACATTACCGATCAGTTGTTTGTGGCTCATGCAGAACATTTACTCACACAAATGCTAATAATCACATAATGATGCTGCGGACCCTCTCAATAATCCTTTCTTCTAGCAATACAACTGCACATGCTATGAGTTCCCAAAGTCTGCATTTGTATCAAAACAAGTGATACATTGTTGTGTATATCACAGACTAATAACATGTATGAGACAAGACTTATGTATCCATGTAATCAGTATGAATTTATATTGATGTGTATCACAGAACATTTAATGATATGTAGACATTTGCTCACCTATGCCATACTGCAATTGTCACTGTGATGGTGGAATGTGAACTGTGTCTATGGATGATCTGCTCTACTGTAACAACACATGTTCTATTACATCAACAATATACATACAGGTCACTCACATCACTTAACAACAAGTACTGTTATGACTCTGTTATAGCTCATGTGGGGAGAATTACTTGAGCCATACCTCTCTGGACTATATGAAGAGATACATGACTGAACTCTCACATTATGTGTCCTAGTCAGGTATGACCATAGCCCTAAGTAGAATTCTACCTTCACCCAGGATGATGCCACATAATAAACAACAGATGATGGACTTCAACAATTGGATTAGCTTCTGGTGTCATTCAAGGGTGATACAGTATCCCTCAGCCTGGGATGACAT
>NC_056730.1:1008319874-1008334874 GCF_019279795.1 Protopterus annectens | reverse complement strand
GAGATGTACATTTCTAATGCTTTTCCTGTTTGTGCATAGTTATGTGGATAGCAAACACAAACAACATTGATAAAATTATAAGAGTTCTGAGTACCAAATGTATGAAAGACACCTGCTGTTTAGCTGACTCTGTGGCAGCAGGTGTTGGTTCATTGACACATTTATTTTGGAGCCCAGATGATAGAGCTAAAATCCAGGTGTATACTTTCACTATGTGTTACCTTAGCACAGCTTGTTTAAGCAGCACTAGGCAGATGTAACCGCACCATTGAAGAGATGTTCACCATCGCCTGGCATTGGTGCATGATGCCAAACTCCAGACAAACACAGAGGAGAAAAAGTGAAGGGCTCCAGTTTTTTTTTTTTTTTTTTACTTATGTGTTTGTGCGAATCTATTTTTGATCAGATTAAAGGTATTAAAATGGGGCAGATAAGAATGTGGTGAAATGGGGGGCAAGTAGGGGGAAGACTAAAGGTAAAGCAATATAGAAATGTGCAGGAGAGATGTAGGAATGAACCATACCTATCCACTTCTTCAACAGTGCAAAATGAAAATATATAGAGAATATTATCAGAATGTAGGCTGTCACCTCAACAAAGAGGGGTGACAACAATACAGTCATGTTGTAGAGCCAATTGGATTAAATCAACTGTGAAGATGTGTGCAAAGTGGAAAGTAATGTATCGGATTTTTTTTTTTTTTTTTTTTTTTTTTGTGGACAGGTGCCCATTTTTTATTTTTTTTTTACTTCAGTAAGATAGGAATGTTGGGTAAGGGTTGTAGGTGTTTCTGGTCAGGTAAGTAGGGAAGGGGAAGAAGAAGATTCATACAAACAAGACAAACAAAACAAGACACAGGGATGGTGAGGGACATGACAGGTTGTGGGATACTGTGACTGGTGTTAGGGAGGGGACAACAGATGCCCGTGCCTGTCAAACATGGGGACAGTGATAATCTAGTCCTCACCAGCAAGACTGTCATCACTGTCCCTTTACTCCACTGGCTGTTGGATTGCTTTACTTCTTCTCTTATGAACCATAAGGAAGAGCAGTCTCTCTATCTATAGTAGGCATGTACCAATGGGGCTGTGCATGACCCTATGCACCAAACCTGGCATCTCCTGGTGGGTGATAATATCATCAGCTCCACCAGTACTTCTGGAGGATATCACAGCACCAGCTGTCAAGGTAGTGCTCGCTGATGTAGAGGGCTAAGGCAGTGCAGTGGCAGTAGAGGCAGTACTGCCAGGTTGGATCCCGGATGTGCTAGGCATTGCTGCAGGAGCCAGTGGAGCATGCGGCAGGCTGAGCAATATGAGTTTGTCTACCTCCCTATGCTGTAAAGCATTTTGTGATTTGTCAGAGATGGATGCATGGAAACATTTTAATGACATATAAAAAAATAAAAAAGAGAGATAAAGGTTGGAGTAAGAGGAAAAAAAGATATATTAGTACCGTCATATGTGACATACAATGCATTATCACAGTAATAAAGTATTTTATCTCAACTTTGACATTTAAACATACTTCTTAACAATTGCAAACTATAAGTAAGGATTGTTCAAAGTAATCATTATAATGTGTATATACTGCACCTATGATTCATCCAATTATACAAATTAAGTTAACAGCAAGGCATTTATGACACTTGTTGAATTTAAATTGTGTAATCTTTTTAAATAATTTTACTATATATTTGTTACTTGTGGTATTTGAATCCACAACATCTGACTATAGTCTTAGACTTGACTCCTACAGTTGGCTTGTGCTACAGATCGAAACTTGTGTGTTTGCTTTTTTAGTGAGGATATGCATGCTTACTTTTGCTACAACTGAATGGAAACTAAATAAATTTAGCTAAAATAATAGTTCTGTTTTCTTGCATAAATATACCTTGCTTCCTTCAGTCTCTCTAGATGCTTAGCATGGGCCTTAATATTCACCATAATCTCGGTGTTGGCTATGGAATAAATAGAAGAGAACAAGAAAGAGCATTATGCATACCAGTCTTGCCTATATGCAGCTATCTACTATAAATTTTCCTTATCAGTATATTTACACAACTATGGGATGCCAGCAGTCTTGAAGTCATCCAGCCACTTTTGAATGTATCCCTCTTGCACATCTAAAGGTCATTAAAGTGATACCTACACTGTTTTACAGTGCATGGAATGCCAGTCACACTGGAAACAGCCTTGGCCAGACAATTCAAAGCTTCAGACTTGTACTGGAAGCTGGTATAGTCCCCCTGCAACAGCCTTCAGTTGTGGCACATGGCAAGGAGTCCAGAAAAACATTCTGGCCTCTTCAACACTCCACCTCTGCACCCTAAATTGGGCCCCTTCCTTTTTAACATCATACATGTCCAAAAAGGGAAAACAGCAATACTTAGGAATGATTTCCCACCAATGTATGTTATCACATTTTCTGGTAGTGCACAAACTCAGGCAATGATGCCAACAAATGTTTGAGTGATGTTAAGCAGAGAGCAACAGTGCCAAACAGAGAGGAAAGTGTTTTTTTTAAACTGGAAGGTTAATCGGGCACTTGGAATTAGTTTGCGGGTTGTGTGCAGTTGGAACCGTTAGGTGATTTCATTTTGCAGACATGTACTGGGGCATAACTTTTATGACCTGACACATTTTTTTTTTTGGGGGGGGGGCTTTACACACTGATAAAAATAATTTTTACAATGTGGGATTCAAGCATATGCATAAGAGACAAAACATGTTCTTCCACAATGGTGAATTTTTATCCTTGCCACAGAAAAAGTGCTCCTCAGACATACATATTATTTACATGTAAATACATATGACAGACTGAGGTGTTAACCATGTATGTTTATGACCTGACAAGGTCCTGGTTTATACATCCCTGGGTGTATAAATATTATTGAAGTCTGAAGACCATCCAAGGCCAAAGAACACAGCTGTGATTACAGAAACATGTTAGTCAATATACCCTCACTCACACAATTAATATGAGTTTATTAAGACAAACCTTAATAAAAATGAAAGTATGTTATAATTTTTCATTTGAATCTTAATATAAAGTAAAATAGAACAACAGTAAAAATAGTTGGAATGTGCTGTATTAGAACCTAGGATCATCTGTATTGCACCAAAAAACTAGTAACCACAGGAAATGCTGTAAATAATACAAATGCCAAAATTCCACAGCAGTGCAGAAAAGAAAGCCAATAAAGGTCCATAAACATGTAGGCGAAGACAAAGCCAAGCCAAACCGATATGGCATAAAGTCTGTATTGCAGCCTTACACTTACACTTGCCACCACAGGAATAGCTAAAAAACAGTTGGATTCTTTCACATTCATTATTAACTTCTGTGTGTCAGCTGCCTCACAATGCTGCTTACCTTGTTTGTGTGGTGCCCAGCATACTTGATAGAATGTATCTGTTTTGAAATTATCTGCTGTCTGCTTCCTCTCTGCAGGTGTTCTAGGCATGCAGATGTTGGGAAAAGTTGCTAACTGCTGCACAACGCCACTTGGCATGTGTGTTCGATGGAAAGCAAAACATGCAACAATGTATCCTTTCTGAAATCGAGAGCATCTCCAACCTGTCTGCAGGTGTTCTTTCTGCCTCATGTGTTGTCCATTACTCCACTTTTGCATGACAGCAAGCGATGCAAAATGTGAGAAGAAAAGCAAAACTTAATTTATTTATATAAGCAGTTTCTTAGGTTTCATCCTTAAAAGACAAATGTGGGAGGGTGCTACACACACTCACACACACACACACACACACACACACACACACACACACACACACACAATTTACAGAGCTAGTTTATGTATTGTTTATCATAGAACTACATGACCTTTATGTATTTATCCATTTCTGCATTTGCACTAAGCTGCACACCTGTAACATGATGCTCTATAACAATAATATAAGAGCTATGAATGAAAAAAATGTGCTATGATATAATTTATATAGATTTAACTTCAGCATTTTACAGGGTCATACACAAAATATTGATCAATAAAGTAGAACAACTGGGTATTGACAGACTCTTGATAAGATGGGAAGTTGCACAGCTTATAGATAGGACAAGGCAAGTATCATACAACAAATGCACAAGTGAAATTCTTGGTTATAGTCAGGATGTCCCACATAGCTTTGTTCTAGGCCCTCACTTGTTTAGATTGTATCTTTCAAACATACATGTTTTATCTGAGGTGTTCTACAGTGTATATGCAGATGACCTGAAATTGGTAAACTGATTACATGTGTTACAGAAAAATCATGTCTTCAAAAGAACGTGACTAAACTGATCATTTGGGCACAGGAGAATAATATGCTGATAAATACATCAAAATCTAAGCATAGGAGATTTGGGAGACATAAACTGAAAAGTGAGTATTTAATACAGCACACAGTGATTGAAAGTGTAGACTCATTTAAGGACCTGGGTATATGGGTAGACCCAGCAATGAGTTTTTCTAATCATATCAACCAATTGGTTAATGGTAGTTATAGAACTATAGGTTGTATAAAAAGGTTTATAAAGTCTAGAAAATCAAAAATGACAAAAGTCATTATTTGTTAGTTACATTCGAGCAACACTTGAGTGTGGAATAACAATATGAACACCAAACAAGCATGAGTAAACTAGAAAGAGTACAGTGGAAATATACCAAGGGCATCCATAGATATGAAAATTTAAGTTATTATGGAAGACAAAAATATCTGAACTTGTACAGTGTCTTATAGATATTTAATAGGAGATCTTATTCAGGTATATAGGGCATTTAAAGACAACTACCTCTGGGATTGTTTGGGGTTATCAAAAAGTACTAGAGAATCATCAGATAACCTATGTAGAAGATTCTATAGGAATGAAAAATGTAACTGGTTCTCTGAGAGAACAACTGATGCATGGAATAGACTACCAAATTACATTATAGCAAGTATTAGTCTAGATATTTTTAAAAACAGCCTAGACACTTATTATGGGAACAAGTGTTTTTGTATATTGACAAGTTAGAAGGGCATTAATATCTGTAATTGAAATATTTATATGTATGTATTTATGTGAGTATGCATTCCAGAAACTGTTGAGTATATGTACCCAATAGTCCATGCAGCAATATATGATAAATAATCTCTGGAATTCAGAAACACCAAGCCCTACTTCCTGTAGGAGAAATCCATTTATTTATCTATTTATCCTTTGTTTATCAAGCTAGTGCCACTAGGCTAGTAGTGTCTTTTCAGTGGAAACTTGAAGTGATATTTATACACTAGGGGAAAATTTGTCCGGTGTATTTGGGAACTTCTTCTACTCATTGCAAGTGGAGATGCTGTGTGATGTAGCACTTCCTGCTTCTGTTCCAGGCAGAGAGGTGGCATGGAGAAGCAGGAAGAAGTATAGGTTCATAGGTTCATAGGTAGGTACTAGGCTATTAGCCCTAGGGCCTATATAAGCCTAGCCAAAGGTACCCTGGCTTTTGCCACCCAAGAAAATTATTTTCCTGTGCCACTGTCGAGCAGAGCCACAGAAGTGATCCCTGGGGTGAATTTCCTAGCTCCCATCCAATCATCAAGATTTTTCTTGAACAGTGCTAATAAGGAGCTTTGTTTGATATAGATAGGTAGTTTGTTCCAGAGCATGGGAAGTCTCTGGGACAGAAATCTATTCCTCCAGCATGTTCTGTTTATTGTGGTGACAAGGTTTAGGTCCCTAGAGTGTGTAGCTCGCAGGGATTGGGATTTCTTTAAGTGGAGCATGTCTAAAAGCTCTGGGTTTGACATAGCTTTGTGTGTTAGGCAGAGATCGCCTCTGAGTAGGTGATATGCAATGGAGTAAAGCAGCAGTTTTTTGAGACGGTCTGCATAGGGCATCTCTTTGAGGCCAATAATCCTCTTTGTGAGGTATTTCTGTGGTCTTTCTAGTTGTTGTAGATGTCTTGTGAGGTACATACCAAAAGGGGCATTGTACTCTATAATGGGTCGAATGAGTGATGAGTAGAGGGGAACAATGACCTCTTTTTTCCTGGATGAGAAACCTTTTGTGATGAGGTGTGCCACATAGAAGGATTTCCTGACTACTGTGGCAATGTGATTATCAAAGGAGAGACTACTGTCCACCTGTGTCCCAAGGTCTCTTATTACACTTTCGGTGTTAAGTAGACTACCACCTATGTGGTAGTTCATGGGTACTGAGTTTTTACCAAAAGGAATGACAATGCACTTTTTGGCATTGAGCTTGAGGCCATGGCTTTGACACCAGGCATCTGTCTCAGCAAGGTCATTTTGTAGGATGTCCACATCTTTTGGAGTTTTGATTATGGCTCCTAGTTTGCAGTCATCTGCAAACTTCATTAGCCGAAGACCTTCTGTGTTGGCCTGTACTTCAGAGAAGTAGATACCAAACAGGAGAGGACCCAGGACTGAACCCTTTGGTACTCCACTTGTCACTGGTCTGAAGCTGGATTTGGAGTCTGCTACTTTCACAGTGTGGGTTCTGTCAGTGAGCCAGTTGGAAACCCATCTTGTGACATAGGGATTTATACCTAATTTAGTGAGTTTATCTATAATTCCATAGTGGGGGATGGTGTCAAAAGCCTTGGCGAGATCTAGATAGGCTGTGTGAATTACCTTACCCTCATCTACGGCTTTGGTGACTGCTTCAAAGAAGTCTATCAGGTTTAGGAGACATGATCTGCCTTTTACAAACCTGGGTGGGGTCCTGAGTTTGGAGATTACCAATGTCATTGTTTATAAGTTCCATGATAATACGCTCCATAGCCTTGCAGACCAGGCTCATTAGGCTAATGGGGCAGTAGTTTCCGGGGTCTGTGGTGGCTCCCCCTTTGTGGAGTGGGATAACTGTCACTGTGCGCCATTCAGTGGGCACATAGCCTGAGGTGAGGCTATGACTGAACATGGTACTTAGGTGGGCTGCCAGTTCGTTCTGTAGTTCATGTAGAACACAGCCTGAGATATCGTCAGGTCCCATGGATGCTGTGTTCTTGGCTTTGGATAGGGTGTTTTTTACCTGTGCAGCCGTGATTACAGTAACTTTGCATTCTTCTGGTATAGAGATGGCCCCTTTAGGGGATGACAGAGGGGTAAAGTTAGCACTAAACCTATCTGCCAGGATGTTGGCAATATCCATTGGTTCTGTATATTTAGTGCCATTGTGCTGTAACTCAGAGCAGATCTGAGTGTTGCCATTGAGATTCTTGACATAGCTATAGAATGCTTTGTGGTTGTCTTTAGAGTAAGTGGCGATTTTGTTTTCATAATTAGCTTTGGAGGATTTTATGAGGGATCTCAGATTCTTACTGAAGCTGACCAGGGAGTTTCTCCAGTCATGGGATTTTACTCTTTTTTGCAACAGTTTCTTTCTTCTGTTGTAGAGTTTGTTTATGGCAGGGGACCACCAGATTGGCTTACTTTTTTTGGAGGATAGCATCTTGGTTCTGTTAGGGATTGCATGATCCATGCACTCATGTAAGTGCTTATAAAGTGCATTTTTGTAGGATTTAGCAGTCATACCTCCATTGTCCATCAGCATCGGTGTCGTGAAGTTTGCCACTTCTGTCTTAAGAAGCGTGAAGTTGGCTTTGGAGAAATTTTTTACTGTGGTTTCCCTAATAGGGGATGGGGGAGGGATGTGGATGTCTAGGGTGATTAGCTTATGGTCGGATCTGACCAACAAGGAATTGACCTCTGGTGTGGAGCACCGGTTGCCCATGTTGGTAATAACCAGGTCTAGGGTATTGCTGCCCCTGGTGGGGGTGTGGATAAGTTGATCCATGGCATTGGAATTTATGAATTCCTGAAAACGTTGAGCACAAGAGTTGGACATGAGTAGTTTTCCCAGTTAATGGTAGGGTAGTTGAAATTGCCTATTATTAGGGTGTTAGGTTGTACCCTAATATTTTCCAGTGTATTAAGAAATGAGGAGTGGGAATCCTGGGGCATGGTGGGGAATCTGTAGCAAGCTATAATTTGGATTGCGGTCTTGCCCAGAGTTAGTTGCACTTGGATAATCTTGGATGCATTATGATGAGCAACTAGCCTGGAGATGTGGATATCCTTAATGAATATGGACATGCCTCCACCTTTAGTGTTTCGGTCCAGGTTAGGTGGCCGAAAGGTGTGGTATGAATTATAGCCTGGTAATGCAGGGGTACTCTCTGGAGCCTTGAACCAGGTCTCTGTCACTGCACAGATGTCGATGTTCTCCATTTTTAGGAGTGCCTCGAGAGAGTGCATTTTGAGGTTTAGACTTCTAGCATTGGGTAGCAATACCCTCAGATTCTTCTTGCCTGTACCTGTTAGGGTGGTGAATTTTTCATTTGAACCATGCCTAAAAAAAGGCACTATGGGGTGGCTAGAGCCTTAGCCAGTATCCGGAATCCCAGGGGCGATAGGTGCAGGCCATCTCTGGCAAAGCATCGTGGCTTGTCGATCATGTCATCCCAGGCAGACAGATACTGGATCCCCTTAGAATGACACCAGAAGCTTAGCCAATTGTTGAAGTCAATCATTTGTCCTTGTACTGTGGTATCATTCTGGGTGATGGCAGGATGCTACTCAGGGCTAGGGTCATACCTGTCTGGGCTACAAGATTGGACAGCTCCTCCATGTCCCTTTTCATGTAGTCCAAGGAGGTACATCTCCGGTCATTCACACCAACATGGACAATGACAGAGTCATATTTGTACTTGTTGTGGAGTGATGTGAGTGCATGCATTATGTGGTGGATCCTGGCGCCTGACAGGCAGCTGACAGTAACTTTCTCCTTGTTTAGCCTGGTGAGTGGAACATCAGTGTGCCTGACTATAGAGTCCCCTATGACTAGAGTGTTGGGTATGTTGCTATGCCTTATGGGCTGTGGTTGAGTGGCACACTGAGGTTATGGGCTATGTGTCATCTGGGTTGTGTTGGGGGGTGGAGGTTGCTTGTGTTTCTGCTTTGGAGGTCCTTGTTGCTTGGACAGGTTTTTACTGAGAGCCTCCGTAAATGTAGGTGTGTGTTTTGTGTTTCTATGTGTGTGTTTTGGTGGTGCAGGTTTTGAGGGACTATGTGCTGAGTGTGGTGCAAGTGTTTACCTTCTCCTCTTGACTGTCTTGTCCAGTCATGGGTGAAGAGAGCTTTGCATCCAGTTTGGCTATATAAGTGCATGTCTCACAGGTTGTAGTGTTGGGTGGTAGGAGGAGAGGGTTGTCTGAGTACATGAGGCAATTACTGCATTGCCCCAAGATGCCCAGATTCATCAGGTAGACAGGAGAAAACACCAGGGACTGACCCTTAGACATGCCTGGATAGGTGCTTATTTGTTAAGTACTAGAAACTGTTTTCCTCTAGACAATGAGGAAAGTTGAGTGCTGTAGTAATTTGTAGCTTATTTAGTGCTTACAATAAGTTCTGAACAAGTGCTGAAACAGAAAACTGGCTAGTTCTAAGAAACAAAATTAATCTAGAAGGCTTCCCTCCAACACAGAAAGGCTTGGGCCCTAGAAGCCTACAAATAGTCCTGGACATAGCAAATCTATATCCAGGCTAGACTACCCAGAGGAAAGGCAGGAAACAAGCTTTTTTTTGGAAAGAGAGAAAGGAGTAGCAGAAACTAAGCTGATCGGCCTTCTCAAATGTTCTCCCTGTACTGGGTAGAATGAGGTAATGACACTAGACAGGGAGGAGAGTCCCAGATCAAATTTACACTAGGGGCGGGCAACTGCAAAGCCACCAACTATAAAAACACTATACCAACAAGGAGGGAGGGTGGGAAACAAACTGCAGAAATGTTTCTCACAGCTGAAAAGCAGCAGTGAGCCTTTAAATGAAAGTTATAAACAGCTAATGGAGCCTCTAGAAAAAAGAGTTTAACTGCAACAAGTTATCAGAAACAAACAACCCAACAGATGCTTAATAAAAGTGGACAATTTCCAGTTAATACTTCACACACAGTGAAACTAGCTAGAAAAATACACAGTACACAAAGTGCTATAAATAACAAAGAAATAAAGAACAAAATAAACAAAAAACAGGATACTTAATGTTATATATTATAGCTCCGAGTTTGCTATATTTGTGGCAGAGAAGTAGTTGTCAACAGAAATACGAAAAAGAAGTGGATGGTTTAAATTTAAGCGTGAAGGCAGTCAAGCCTTCACAAAAATATTGTATTCAGAAGAAATAGTATGCGTAGGAGAGGATCAAACGTTCAAAATGATTGAGAAGGGAGAAACACAGGAAGAGAATGAAGTGAAGGTTTTTGAGTCTTCACGGGATACAGAAGTGCCATTTTAAAAGAGATTGTTCTAGGGAGAGGCTAAATTGTAGCAGGGATGTATTATTACAACCCCCCCCCAACAAGAGGGATTGTGGAATGTATATCTAAATTACTTAATTAACTAGAGTGAACCAGAAAGTGAGAAGGCAGTGTTGTGGGGAGAAATAATGGATAGGGTACAGGAAGAATAAGTGGAAGAAATAAGAAAAGAAGTGAAGATGTCATGTGCACAAACTGTGAGAGAGGGAGAAAAAGGGGAAAAAAAAGGATATGATAAAGTATATTGCAAGCATAAGCACTAAGAAGGAGAAATAACTTGATAGGTATGCAATCAAGAATAATTCTATTGCACCCTTGGGTATCATTCGCAGAGAGGTAAGGGTATATTTTCATATTAATAAAGACTCTTTTGTGACATTTTATTTGAATCAAGACATTATATGGAATTTTAGAACAATATGAAGTAAAGAAATATTATAGCCCTTGGAACTTATACTTTTTCAAGCATTTAACAAAGAGACAAAAAAGAAAAGGTATGTGCAATTTCAAATTGAGGTAGAAAAGAAGTACTGAAGGACTATTTAGACTGTATGCAAAGATGTTATGGACATTTCAAAAATGTATGATAATATAGATTTACAGATTGGGGGTCGGGAATATGCTGTTGCATTCCAAACGAAAAATGAAAATATAATACATATTCCAAGTATGATACATGTGGATGGAGAGTTTCTGAAATATTGGGAGCAACCAAAGATAATGTTTCTTTTGTGGTAAACATGATCATAAGAGAAAAATTTATATATGTGGTAAAGCAGGTCATGAAGCAAAAAAAAATGTGAAATGTATACAATCCAAATAAACAGAGCATTCATGGATGGTTTGTGAAGAAAATTTGAAAGACAAGAGGGTGAAAATGTACAAGTTCTTCAGGAGTATAATATAGAAGTGGAATAATAGGAAAAGCAGGAAGAAAATATAACGAGAGACAATAAGAGATTAGGAAAAGATGATAGATACAAAAGGGGAGCTAAAGAACAGGAGGAAGACATAGTTAATCCAAGTGAAAAGGGTGAACTCAATTGGGTGATGATTAAAGGTAAAAGAGTTATTTTGGGAAAAGAGAAAAAGAAATGTACATTTAAGAATTTAGATTTGAGAGAGAATAAAAAAAGCCAAAGGATGAAGAAGGTTAATAAGTTTATGGAAAAGTAAAAATCTTAGCCATAAATGTAAATAGTATAAAAATATTAAAAGAAGGTTAGGTGTATGAGAATGGTGTAGATCACTTGATATGGATATCATAATATTAGAAAACACAAGCATTTTGACAGAAAGTGAGAGATGACAGGTAAATGAACTGTGGGTAGAAGATGTTATTTAGAATACAGAGGAAGTCAGTATTAACTACCATAGACTATTACATCTGCCAAATTCACTCGCCTAATGACTGAGAATTGGGGCAGTAGGATAAATATGATTAGGCTTATAAGGGCTCTAGATCTGTTAGCCTAGTAACCTTCTATGAACCTATGAACCTATGAAAGAGAGTTGATGTTTAAAAAGATCCTTAATGATGTGAGTGTTAATATCCAAATAGTATTGGTGGGAGATTTTAATTGTGACTTAAGAAAAAAAAAGGAGAAAAGAAGGGGCTGATGTTAAAGTAATTAAAGAGATTTTATAAAGTAGAAAATTGTATTTTTGGGATAACAAGCAATGGACTTATAAACAGGGGTAATTTAAGAATGGAAATTGACTACTTCATGATTTTGGACGATTTGAAAATGTTATATGAAAGAACAAAAGTAACAGGTTTTTCAGACCATGTGGCAATTTGGATATCATCCCAAGAAAAAGAAACAGATATCAAAATAGGTAGAGGTATTAAAAGAATAAATTAAACAGATTTAAATGATAATGTCAGAGAAAGTAATATACAATTATGGAAGGACTGTATAGATATGAGGGTGTTTTATGACAATTGGACAAATTGGTGGATACATTTTAAAGAAAAATATAAAATAAATGTTTTAGAATGACAAAGGTTAGAAAGAACAAAAGAAAAACAAAGATATAAAGAAATCAGTCATCAAGCATTTCCAGAGATAATCAGAGATAGAAAAAGTTTTTTTTTAAAGAGTAAAAAATGATATATGAAATGCATCAAGAAAAAAATAAAAATAATGTTGTTTAAACAAATGTATTTTTTACAAGGAAAGAAAGAGGACATGGCAACATACTTTAATAAAGCTATAAAAGAAAATAGAAGAGTAATAAAATGAATAAGAAATGAAAATGGAGATATTGTTAAGACACAGAAAGAAATAATGGATGTAATAAAAGAATTTTCAAAGTACAAAACAGAAAGAGGATATAAATGGAGAGTAAAAAATTAAATAAAGAAGTTAATGAGGGGATAGAAAAAATATAACAGTGGATGAAATAAAACATGTATTAAAGACAGTGAATTTGGAATCAGCCACAGGCTTGGATGGGATTGAATGATTCAATGTATAAAGACAATCTAGACTGGCAAAATAAGTATTTTTTGAGGTGTTGAATGGTTAGAGAAAGGGGTGGACAAGGGAGTTAAGAAATGTATATGGAAAAAAGGAGAAAAAGAAGATATAAAGCACTGGAAACCAATAATGTTGAACAATGTGGACTATAAGATATTTATTAAAATAACAGAGAAGAGCATGGAAAACAAAGTGAATAAGTTATTGAATTAAATAGTACTTGGAAAAAAGGAAAAGGGCTCCAAGAAGTTTTGATGATAAGGGAAACTGTAGATGATGCAGTAAATAGAAACTCAGAGCTTATAATTTCGATGGGTGATTTAAGCAAAGCACCTTTGCAAGATATAACATGACATGCTACAGGAAATTTTAAAAGAGTATAATATAAGCAAAAAATATTTGTTTTACTATATAAAAATAATAAAATAAAACTAGTATTAAACGGGTGGTTAATTGAAGATATAGATATAAGAAGAAGTGGTGTAAAACAGGGTTGTCCAGAAAGCAGTAATTTATTTGCATTTATTATGAATGCAGTTGTTAATAAAATAAATTTAACTTTAAGAGCAGCAGAATGTATCCCAAAAGAAGGAATTCAAATTCTAGTAATGTTTTCTTATGCTGATGATATAGTGTTAATTACTAAAAATGAAAATCAGATGGAGATAGGTATTAAGAAACTTAGTTAAGAGCTACAAGTTATTGTTTTATGTATAAATAAGGATAAAAGTAAAGCTTTAGGATTAGTAAGAAAAATAGGAGGGATTCAGTTTAATAGATAAGAAATAGAGATTTTACGCATAAAATTTGGTAATGATCAAAATAGAAAAATACAATGGCAGAATATGATCCAAAAAAAAAAAAAGAAATATATGTTTGTTTTGGAGAATATAGAAGTTAATGTATAGGAAAAAATTATATTTGATCAATTCTGTTATATTAGGTAAAACAGCATATTTAGCAAGTGTATATAAGTTTCCTGTAAAATATAAGAAAGAAGTATTGTCAACAGTGTTTGCATTTATATGGGGCTCATGGTTAAATCTGATTAAAAGAAGTTATTATATGTTTAAAAACAAGAAAGAAGATTGGGATTAATTAATCTTATCATTTACACAGCATTATTGAAAATATATAAACTGTTGCATGGTTAAAGGTAAGGGATAAAGGACTGACAGCTATAATAATGAAAGAAACGTCTAAAAAGATTGAGACAAGTTAAACAACTTACAAAGAAGAAATGGATATTTAAGTGAGGAAATGAAAGACTATCAAGACACAATTTTGTTATGGAAAATAAGTATATGTAATAATATCGAAAAAGTAGAGGAGAATGGTATGTGAATATAATGAATGAATATTATTGTGTATATCTGTGGAAACATTTAGATAAAGGAAAAATAAAAGCTATAAAGACAAGGATAGAAAGATGTGAAAATATTTTGAATGTACAGATTTTCTGTGGAGATTAACAATAAGAAAATTACTAGTAAAGGCAAAAATGCCACATAAAAATAGAAGAAAGAATTTGTAATTATTGTAGTGAAGTAGAAACCATAGAGCATGATTTTTTTTAAATTGTGAAAGGGTAAAGACATTATGGAAAAAATATGTGAAAATGAAACTATAAAAGGTTAGAGGGGAATGTTGTTGTATCTTTCAGCTTTTCCCAGTTAGGGGTCTCCACAGTGGAACTCCAGTCCGCTAATGATTGGCAGTAGATATTTAAGTACCGAGCTGCCAGCCCTGACGTACAACCTTCAACGAAGGTATGCCCATTCACGCATGTCTCCACACAGAAGACGCTTTAGCTGAAAATCGAATGAAGGATATAAATATGGATATGATAGAATATGCTTATTATGATGACAGAAGGGGAAAAGATGCTAAGAATATACAGAGAAAATGATTTTGTATAATATGGATTACTTAGAATGAAAGGCTAAATGAGACACAATTTAATGGGAAAGTGGATATTGTCAGAAATGTTAAAACACTTATAACTTTAGTTATGGAAAAAGAGTGGGAGGATTAATTATGTGAATAAAAGATACTGAATCCATATAAAAATGAAAACTGAAATGAGATTAGGTATACAAAAGTATATGTAATTCCAAGTAATCTGTATATGATGTATATAGTATAAATATGCAATGGATTTTAATAAAGAACCCCTACTCTTTTTGAGAGGTGCAATAGGATCTTA
>NC_056730.1:1008252374-1008314874 GCF_019279795.1 Protopterus annectens | reverse complement strand
TTTTTTTAGTTAAATCAATGCTGTTCCCATTAGTCCTAAAGGACATTTTACTTGTGTAACATCTAATGTTATTTATTTTCTTAGATGCTCCTGCAGTTCATAGATTAGTACTAGGCTAACTGCCCTTGCGAGCCATTTAAGTCTAGTCATTTACCCCTTGGGAGACTCAAATCCTGTGCCTTGTGTTTGTAAGGCAAACACCTTAACCATTAGACCACCCTACCAACCCTGTCATTTAGTCTTTTTTTATATAGGTGAAACTAAGAGAAGTTTTAAACTGAGACTGCAGGAGCACATTAGAGACATAAAAATGAAAAAAGTTGCTAGTCCTGTTGCCATGAATTTTAAGTTGTTTCACAACAGCAATCTAGACTCTCTGCAAGCCAGCATCCTAGAACAAGTTAACTGGGGTATTGGCAACTCTGAGTTTAAGAATAAATATAATTTGTTATATAAAGAAAGTATTTATATTTTAAAATACAATACTTTAAGTCCTTGTGGACTTAATACTGAATGTTCATGGAATCTTTTGATATAATTGTTTTCTTAAGTATAATAGAAATACAGTCCCCGGGATTCATGAATCTCGGCGCAAGGCCGGCGTAAGGCTTGCGCCGGCGGTGCATGGAATAGCCGGCGCAGTAGCACCATATGCATATTAATGAGAGTGCACCGGAATCACAGACACGTGCGTAGTGTACGTGAGTGAGCCCAGGTAGGATGCGTCTGGAGGCGTGTCTAAGCCGGCATGAGGTGAGCAACCTAATGTGCTGACAGCCACGGTCCGCCCACAATAGTAATGGCAGCAGCCAGGTCCCGTGCAGAATGAAACGCACGTACAGTATGCAACATAGTACCCGTCCCAAATTAACGGAGAAGCAAATACAAGCCACGAAGGCATAAGTGTACCCGTCCAAGGAGCAAAGGATACGATAAGACCGCGTCGTCCCGCAATGCACCGTCAGTGTTTACACTCAGAGATGGTGTACAGCCGCATCTCAGTCGCCGCACCGACATAGGAGCAGCGACTAAGGTCACCACCTGTCCCACTGTGGTTGGGGCAGTCTCTCTATGGCCAGTTGTGTCCCGAAAAACGTATTAGAAATGGCTGATGTGCTACGATTGTAGGACACAATGATATCCCGTATTTAATGTAATGGTAGCATGAATTGGTTATTTCTGTAACAGAAATACCTAAATGACACAAGAAACAGAATAAGCAAGCAAATTGCCACAACAATAAGCTTATATTTAGGCAAACAAGTGAAGTTCTATTCTATATAGTGACCGTGTATGTGTCGGCCTGTAAAGTCAGATGTGAGTCCCGGAAATATCCCAGATCGGAAACTGGAAAAGGTTGAAACCCCAGTAGCGACATGGGCATGGTCACCAGGGTTACCTGCTGTCCCAATGTGCCATGGACAGTCCCTGATTGGACAGTTGTGTCCCTGCAACAATCAGAAAAATGGAAAATGACCTCCAATCCCCTGCCAAGAAAATTACCGCAATATACATGTAATAGTAGCATAAAACATATACATTACTATATGAAACACAGACATGGCATAAGAAAATAAATAAGGAACCCAAATGCTTACAGAATAAGCTTATAGTATGGCAAACAAATGAAGTTCTGTCAACTGCACTAGCCGTGGGTATGTGTAGTCCTGCAACTTCCGAAGTTTCCACATAACATGCCCCACTATGGGCATTGGAAAAGGTGCCAACCATAATGGTCACAAGCAGTAGTGAGAGTACATATCCGGGTAGCTGTGTTGACATAACAACAGTAAGGAAGCAAGATACCTCAAACACAGGCAAACATGTGCATAGCAACATATCCCACACCCAGAAACGTCTCTGTTGCATACACTGGATGGCGTATGTTGAAGTGTAATATCCAGAAGCAGAACCCATGCATTCGGATGTACTACACAATAGCCTCATTGTACATGTCAGTCCCACCCATGTACACCTCTGCACCCTAACCTGCTAGCATCTGTGTGCAGCTATACACCCACACACAATGTGCATACCTGAAATGTGGTAAGATGTTTGTGTTAGGCAATGCCACGCAGGCAAATACGCATTCCCACATGTCACCAACTCACCGCAGGTACAGATATGTAAATGGCTGCATGTGAATGTGTCTGCAGAATGTGTACATCCCGCATGTAGTATGTACCCGTCCAAACCATATAGGTTTGCATACGACACGGTGCACATAACTGTACACATGTGGACAAGTCGGGTCGTTGGACCACCGCATCGATGAATATCTATGCAGTGAAGTCGATCACATATAGCGGAACACGTGCCTACCAAACAGGACGTCCTAACAGGGTGCTACAGGCAAAGAAAGGGAAGCTGGGACATCACATGTGGAGAGTAGCGTTGCCGGACGGACAAATACACACGGTCAAGGTAAGGACGGAACAACATGCATATGGCGGATGGATGTTGTTCAAAAATATATAGAAACACATATGAAGTGCCAGTTTAGACTCAAAATACTATATAATGCATTGAATTGTACCGTACAATATGGCAGTAGAACTAAGCCTGCATGTAATTGGTGAAGCTAAGCTGTAGTGTGATGGAATTCTGAACCTGGCAGTAAGCAGTACAGCAGGCTTATGTCTGTCACCATTAATTATTTGCTGGGTTACAGAACAATAAATGTATGTACATGCATAACATCACTCCTTCCCTGAGGAGGATGGCCTTGTGAGCTCTATCGAAGATAACAGTACAACTCCTTACCAGAGAGACAAAGCAACGTATTAAGAAATTAACTGTCCACTGTATCAGAACAGTCTAGGGTCCTTGAAACAGCTACAATCACAGAAGGACACTGTAATTTACAAGGTGCCTTGCAAGGCTGTGTTATTCTCATGGGAAAACATTTTAAAAGCACGACCCCAGCACCCACGTATGTATAGACTATTGCGGACCATAGTGATGGAAATGCCCTGTGACCGACCATGTCAGTAAGGTGGGCAAAAGCTGATTGTAAACACTATATAAAGAAACTGCTTACTGTATAGAGTCAGACAAAACACTCATACTTGGACTGTATATTATTTAGCCTGCCTGTGTACACTACTAAAACTTTCCGAACCCGAGCCTCCTGTGTTATTGGCTGTCACTTAGAAAAGCCTACTGATAACTACAGTCTGGTTTTAACAACTTATTTCACATTGTGATCCTTGTAATCCGGAATTCCCTTGGTAAGCTACAGGTCAGAGTGCATGGCTGGTTAGACATCTACGCAGGAGAATTTGCATAAATGGTTCTTCTTGAATGAAAAGACCTCCGACTGAATTGTTGTGTGTAAAGAGGCTGTTTACTGTCTGATCTGTGGCTGAAAAGCGGAAAACTGGATCCCAAGAAGAAAACGTGCAGCCTTAAACAGGAGGCCCAGGTAAGGAGTGTTTGCCTCTTTGTCTCTATTGTAGATCAGGGACCAGACTACATTGTGTTTCAGTTAACAGTTGTGATAGCGGGTCGAAGACCTATCCAAATACTGTTAAATCTGAACATAGGTCAGGGGAACACACAGCAGAGTAAATAGTGTTTGTAGACACTACAGTGGATACAGGGAAGGAGACACCACGTGGTATGAGAGAAGGGTAATGAGCAGTCGGGTAGAGGATATGGGAGATTATTGAGGAAACAGATCATGTGATCCGCGTTTGACGGGTGACGTGAAGTATATGCAATCGCAGAGAGCACATAATGTGAGTTACGCAGCAAAATGGGGTAATAAATATGACATTGATGGTATATTACACAAAATATCGTTACTGAAACATTGTAATCCCTGAAAATGTGATGCACATGTTCCAGGATAAACACCTGTTCCACCCTGAGAGGGACAGTCCCTCTTTGGCCAGCCGTGTCCTGTAAACAAATGGCAAATGTCCTGATATCTCAGGACAAACATTTCCCAGATATCTATCAAAATGGTAGCATAAACCAGTAAATTTGTATCTGGAACAGCAAAATATCATAATAAACAGAATAAGCAACTGAAATGCTACAACAATTGGTCGCTCTCCTGGCAAAAAGTGAAATCCTGTCCTACGTACTGGCCGTGGGTATGTCTTTTCCTGGAAAATTACATGTTCCGAACACTAATGTCCCACATTGTGCATTTGAAAAGGTGGCAGCCCTAAGGTGTGCAGGCGACAAAACAGCGACAATTGGGTATCCGTCATGCACATAGGTGGATTGAGGTAGTGTAACTAAGGCAACAGAACACTACAAATGGCTAACCATCATACGCACACAGAGAAGATCATAATACAGCAGTACCGATAGCCCCCACAACCCTACCACCTCCGCTACCACATCCAGGATATGAAGCGGGAGGGCACGCTAGTCCCCACACGTTATCCTGTGGCAACAGAGGTAGCACAACGAACAAATGTAACAGAAGCTATTGAAACCACATCCCGAACACGTAACATACCTAGGGACACCCGAGTAAGAAGACAGTCACTAAAACAGAGTGAGGATATCTGTCAATTAATTGAAGTACCGAACCCTCATGCAGGACAGGAAGGCCAGGACCAAACCCCCGTAGCGTATAGACCGTGGACACCAGAAGATATCTGTAAAGTCATAGACGGAATTCCCCATCCACAAAGTAATCGCTATTCACCATGCAATACCCCTGTATCTTCTGATCGGAAACCAAAAGGGGAATGGCGGATGGTACAGTATGTACAAGCTGTAAATCATGTAAGAATACTTAGGGTAGTGTTGGTGCCAGACCCACACACTATATTCAATGCTATGAACACGCCACAGAAGTATCTTACCTTGGTACATATAAGTTATGCTCCCTTTGCAATACCTATACATCCACATAGTCCGTATTGATTTGCATGTACAGTCAGGGTGACAGACACAGCCATACCCGCTATCGGGGATACTGTGAAAGTACAACGATATTCCCACAGGAGATGGCTAGCTACATTCGTGTTAACTCCACCGGGCCAGTCAAGTTCTACTTTATGTGGATGATATTCTGCTTGCGGCCCCTACCCAGCAGCAATGTATGGAAGATACAATAGCATTATTGAGATATTCAGCAGAACAGGGACATAAAGTAAGCAAGCATAAATTGCAACTACAGAGAATACAGGTCAATTACCGGCATATGTGGTATCCAAGTAGTGTAGAACATCACATGACGATAGGAAGGTAGCAATATCATAAGCACCCAAGCCAACTAACAAGAAGGGAATGAAGTCCTGTCTGGGCCGACTAACATTTGTCAAATCTGGATACCAAACAATGCTTTGGAATCCGCTGTATTGTTTGCCTTAATCTTTAATACACCTATGGCAGCACAACACATACTACACTGGATTACAGTAGCAGAAACAGCGTTCTGCAGACTAGAACGATTGATAGCCTCAACAGCTGTAGTAGGTCTCCTGAATAATCATAACACATGTTGTCAGACCGTAGATTGTAAGCGGAGATATATGACGTCAGTCTTGATGCAACAGCAGGGAAGTAAGCAACGCTACATAGCTTACTACTCATTGCAGTCGGACACTGTGGCATGGTCAGTGCCACATTGTGTACAGGCAGTTGTTGTAGCACCCATGGCAGTACAGGCCCCGGCCGTAATGTTACTAGACCACCCTCTCACTGTGAGAATGTCTCATGCAGTTGCGGTCAGTCTGCTGCAAGAGAAGATAGCATTCCTGACCCGTGCTAGACATTTGTCTTGTTTGACCATACCACTGAGTCAACCTCATATGGTGATTGAATGTTGTACAACATGAAACCTATCAACGTCACGTCCGACACCTGTGTATGGCACACCACACAGTTGCCTATACGAAATGGATTAAATAACTACACACAGACATGATATCACTGATATACCCTTAGATGATGCAGAGGTGACAGTTAATGTGTACGGATCATGTAGACAGAGTCCTACAGGAACGAATCAAGTAGGTTATGCAGTAGTTATTGATAATGAGATTGTAGACGGCCAAACCCTGCAGCATAACGTGTCTGCTCAAGCAGCAGAATAGATAGCTTTAACACGTGCTTGTACTGTAGCGAAAACTGATGTGTGGACATATGTCCCGATAGTCAGTATGTTGTCTGTACAGTGCATGTTTATGAGCAGCAGTGGAAGAATAGGGGAATGATAACATCCACCGGTAAACCGATTAATCATGCGCAATCGATCTTGAATGCATTAGACTCCATTCAGTTACCCACTAAAGTAGGTAATTGTAAATGTGCAGGTCATAGAAAGCAACAGGATAACAGTAGGAAAGGTAAGGCATGAGCTCATGCACCTGCAAAACAAGCAGCCTCACAGTTGGAAAGTGTTTGTGTGAATGAGGAATGACAAACCTCAGACAGTTTAGATGTAGAAACTGTACAAACAATGCAAACAGCAACTACGAAAGCAGAAAAGTCGACGTGGTTATGACGAGGAGCAATCCTTGAACACGGACTGCACATATCCACAGTGAGAAAGCCAATATTAACGTCTAATGTTTTCAGATATGCGGCTTTGTGGAGCCATGGGTAGAGACATGTCTCAACAGGGGGGATGGTACATTTGGTTAACAGAATACCCCTAACATACGGAATTACGAACCACATACAAACATCATGAGCAGCGTGTCACGTTTGCAGTAGATATCATGCACAGGGAGTATTTAAACCGAAGGGAGTGAGTTTACCTACACCACCATAACCATTCCGTACTATTTGTATGGAGTTCATACATCTGCATAAATGTGAAGGGAACAAATACTGTTTAGCGATTACACATATATATAATCAAAATGGGTAGAATCATTCCCAACCATAAATCTGGATGCAGCAGCAGTGGCAAAGGTGCCAGTAAAGTAAAGTATCCCTAGATCTGGCATGCTGTAAAGAAGCTACAGTGACAATAGAACACATGTAGTGAACCAGACAATCACGCAACCTGGGGGATTAGTTTGTATTACCATGAATGTAAATTGCATGTACAACCCACAGTCAGCATGACTGCTGGCACCGTAAAATGGGATCCCGAGAAATAAGAGGAGGTTGGTGGGTGACATCCAGACGAGTTACATGTGCTGTCTACCTCTAGCATTGCTGAGCATGACAACAGTTCCAAATGTAAAGTGCTGCACCCACTTCGAAGTAGTATGTGGAATGGCATATCATGTGCCAGAGTGGAAAGCTGTCATGCCTGCAGAGCCGGAGGTCGATGACTCATTAGCAGGTGACATGAGAGGATTGTTAACCAATAACACTGTTCTTCAGTTAAAGTCTTTTACAGATAAGAGCAAACGAAGACGGACGCATAGCTGACACCAGTATCCTGTGTGTATGTCACTGTTATTCAAAGAAAATTATTGACAAGTGGAAATTGTGAAGGTCTGTACCGCGTACTGTTCACAACCCCTACTGCAGTAAAGTTTGCAGAGAGGTCATCCTGTGTCCACCTCACATTTTTCAAACTGGTAAAGGATATCAAGTCTGATTGACATCTTGTAGCTGATATACCAAACAGCCTGAATCACCCGGCAAGACTGTATAACAATACAAAGCAACCCCAAAGACATTTTGTTTGCTGTCCTAATGATTATACACCTATTAACCATGTTTGTGTTTACTTTACATTTTCTGGGACCTTACCTGCATATAACTACACGGATACAAATACTGATACGTGATGAACTGGCCACAGAGTGTCTTCCACACCTCAACAGATACCTAGGCATGACGCGTGTGCATATAGAGACTAGGAACACTTTAAATTGCTGTGTTTGTACTGCCATACCTACATCATATGGAGGACTTCCGATGCATGTTGTCCCCTTGGGGATAGATTGAGACTTGTGAATATCTACACTTTGATACAGGTTCTGTGAGATCACAGGACAACGTGGCAATGTACTTACCTGTTACACAAAAAGGAATTGTATGTTATCATAAACATGATACAGTTTCAGTTGGTGGGAGTATTTGTAACATAACTGTGTCTTACGAATGTCATATAACAGCCAAAGAACACAGTACTACTTGTAGCACCATTCATTATTTGTATTGAAACATCATGAGAACAATGTTGAAGGATGTGCAGAAACATCCTGAATTGTATAAACAGTCCTCTGTTAGAGACAGGAAAATGTTACATGCAGAGGTAACCCGCATCAGTAGTAAAGTAGAATATTGTTATGTTGTTTGTGGGAAATAAGCATATCAATGGTTACCTGGGAATTGGTCCGTCAGTTGTTATTTGGGTTATCTGGCTCCAGTCACATGACATACTGTACAATTGCCTCTGGGTGCGAAACGAACTATAACACATATAGCTCGAAGAACTGGGAACACAGTCGAGAAACCTACTAATCCAGTGGGTGAAATGGAAGCTGTTCTGACATTCCAGTCTTCTGCAAGAGATAAAGGAATATCGATTCATATGGACTTGAGTGACAGCGTCACAACCTGGGCTGGAACACTCCCAGCTTGTGGAGTAGTGAAATCAATCAGGGAACAGAGGAAGTTATCAAAACCTGTCGGAGGAAGGATGAATGTGACTTCCCGCTCTTGAACTTGTGACTGATGAACTGGATGCAATGAGAACTGTTGTGTCACAAAATGTAATAGCGCACGACTGCACTGTGGAGCTGAGAATTGGTACTTGGCGCTTACTGAAGAAGATCGCTGTGTCCAACTACCACATGAAGAGACCAAAATCAACGCCCACCTAGAGGTAATACAGCAGGTGTCATCCATGGCGGAACCAGGCCCAAACCCACTGACGAACCATTTCCACAAACCATTGGGTGGATGGGGTCAGACATACTGAATATCATGATTGCCATTTGTGTTGTTCCGCTCATATTGGGAGCATGTGTCTATTGCGGGATACTTTGCATGTAAGTATTAGTCAGGGACTCTGGTGACATATCTGTACCCGAGTATGTATCAAGACCTGTAGTGGTATTTGTCAATAGAAAATGCAATCCTTCTTGAAATGTACAACAAATTACTTGCCTAGTTAAACGTTCCACAGAGGAAGAGGCTAGGGAATGAAATAATGTTGTATATGTTTCTGGATAGAGTAGAAGCAATCAAAGGAGGGAGAATGTTAGCAAAATACACATTTAAACATATATATGACGTGCAACTTTAGAAGCAAATAGTGTATAATGCATATTATTCTACCTGACAATATGGCAGTACAGCTTATCATGCATGTAATTGCCTGTAGTGTAGCTGCAGTGTGATTGAACCCTGACCCTAGCAGTAACCAGTGCAGCAGGTGTATGTCATTCAGCATTAGTCATCTGCTCGGTTAGAGAATAATACATGTATGTACAGGTATATCTGTCATCCTTCCACTGAGGAGGATAGGCTTGTGAGCTGTAACACAGAGTACAGCTGCTCAGCAGAGAGACACAGGAACCTAGTAGGAAATGGAGTGAGGACTGGATATGAACAGTGTTGGAACCGTGACAGAGCAGAATTTACCAAAGTACAGTCTAAGTGAATATGTGGCTCAAGGTTGGGCTATCCTCATGGGAAAACATTTAATAAGCATTACCTGAGCACTGTTGTAGGAATACAATGTTCTTGACTCTAGCGATGTAAATGCCTTGTGACTGACCACATCATTAATGTGTGCAAAAGATGATAGTATACAGAATGCTCATACAGATGTAACATGTATAGAGTTAAACAAATGTCTAAACTTTTACTGCATACTCCTTTGCCTCCTGCTGCACAGTAGTAAAATGTTATTAATCTCAGCTTCCTGTGTTATTGACTGTCATTTTGAAAATACGAATGAGTGTTACAGTTTGATTTAAAAAACGTAATTGACAGATGTGTACGTTCTAGCATGGGAATAGGTCAAGCCAACCATCACAATGTCCATGTGTACCACATACAAACAGCCAGTAACACGCAGTAGTAGTGCATGAAGGCATACACGACTGTGGGAATAGTACAGGACATATGGCACGTGCCAAGTGCAGATGCATGACACAAACCCCAGGATGGGTGTCCCTGCAAAGAGGAACATGTGCCAACTACACCTCCCACAGATGTACCGCAATAAAACACATGGCAAACACACAGACACACTACTGTCCAACACATGACTGCAACGGAGCCTGGTCAAACACCAACATGAAGCATGCACAAACAGGGACTTGAGTAATATTTGCCTTAACACCCCCCCATAGGCCAAAGAAGAATAGAATGGACATATGCATGTAATGTTGTGAAGGATGTGTGGTAGTCCTCAGTATCACAGTGTTAGGGACACAGATACACTGTCATCAACAGTGACGTATGTGCACTGTACACAGCATACCTGCATGTAATACAGAGGACAATCATGTGCCACAGAAATATACAGTGGCGAAAGAGTATAGTGGATAGACAATTGTAAAAGTGACAAACTATGAATATAGGTTCATACGTCCATAGGTACAGGGTAGGCCATCGTCCCAGGTTCAGCCATAATACTACACCATAGTTAGGATGACTTTGCCAACCTTCTGTGCTTCGGATAAAATACTCATGATATTGCTGTACCTCCGTCAAGCACTGATAATGATGTAATCCCTGGCCTATACCTGCAATTCTCCATCCAATGGACAACATACCTGCGAACAAGGCTAGGAAGGATCTCTGTCTCACATGTACTGTGATGTAGATCCACAGCATAATGAGTGTCTGGGTGATATATGTGTCACTCAAACACATCCCATTAATGACCGTGACAAGGTAAATGTAACCTGCCCTAGTGGTTCTGAGGGATGCAGATACAGTAGGTGAAGCATACACATGACATATGGGTTGACATGGCCTTGTATGTCAGGCACAGGTCAACACTAAACAGCAGGTATGTGACGTAATGTGGCAGGGGTCCTACAAGTGGGGCAGCATTACACAAAATGGTGTCATCCTGCATCTGTACAACAATTAACCTATGTGGGCTTCCCAGCTGCTGTAGGTGTATGGTCAGATACAGTCTGAATGGGGCAATGTAGTAGATCATAGGTGTAACACGTAATGGGTACAAGGAGACAATGACCTAGCTTGATGTAGATGTGAATCCCTGCACAAACAGGTGGGCAATGTAGAAGTCCCACACAACCACGATAGCAACGTGTGTGTGGAATGAATGGTGACCGACAAACCCTGTCCCCTGATCCCTGGTAATCACCCCTGTGCTGAGTGGACAGCCACCTATATGCTGGACAGGGGTGACCTAGTAGTTCTCCACAGGTATGATGTTGCATTACTTCGCATTTAGCTGTGGGACATGTCCCTGACAGCAGATATGCATACCTGGGAGGCCCCTTCGAAGGATATCTGTGTCAGATGTCCGTCCCACTTTGGCACCTGTTTTGCAGTCATCTACAAACACTGTTGCCCATAGCACCCCTGTGTGTGCCTGTACCGTGGAAATGTAGATGTATGACAGGAGTGGACCCACAGAAGGGCCCCATGGGACACCACTTGCGACAGGCAGTAGGTCTGACATGCTGCCAGCAACTATGACTGTGTGGGTTGTGTCGCATAGACAGTTTCCAACACATTCTGTGATGTATGTGTCCACATCCCAGCCAATGGGTTTATCAACGATACTTGAGGGGGGTAATGTGATGAAGGCCTTTGCCAGGTCGAGGTAGGCTGTATGGACTGCAACACCCCCATCAATGGCCTCGGTGACTGTCCCGAACATTTTGCCCATGCTTTAAAGGCATGAACTGCCCCTGAACAAGACAAACCGTGTTGGATGCAAAGTATGTATGTCCCCTATGCAGTCATATATGAGCCGCAGTATGATCCCTCCACATGTCTTTGCAGATAGGTCTCCTCATGGTAATGGGACAGTAATAACCAGGCTCAGTGGAGGCATTGGCCCTGTGACGTGGGACTATGGTTGCCATGTGACACAACCTGGGTACCTTACCTGAGGTGAGGCTACAAAGAAATAGCTGTCATAACTGTGGGTCTAATACCTCAGTGAAATAGTGGAGTACACAGTGGGGTCACCAGCTGGTCTCATGGATGCTATGTCCACTACCCTGGAGAGAGCATGTCCCACCTGTGTGTCACAGAACATTTGGTGACCACAAACCGCTGGTACACACATCTCCTCATGTGTGGGGGAGGGTGTGGAGATGTCCTCACTGGACTTGTCAGCCTGTATGTTGGCAATGTGTGTATGTTGAGTAAACCCCACCTCTATGTGAACCCAGTCAGAGCATATGTGGGAGTGAGCTCCCAGGTGTTGAGCATAGCAACTGAAGGTGGTATGATTGTTAGCCAGGTCCATGTAGGTATATCTGTGGAATGTGCCCTGGACAATTTCATGACAGTGTGTAACTCTACACATATGATGACCAAGGGTGTCACACCTCACAAGGTGTCTGCTCCACCTTGTAGTAGCCACCTCCTCGTGTTGTACATCCTGTGTATGGCTGGGGTACACCACACTGGATGCTTGGCATTGGTACAATGAACCACAGTTGGGTAAGTGAATGCCTGGCTCATGCAGTCCTGTAGGTACTGGTAGATGCAAATGTGATCGATGCAGTGGCTGCCGTACTGTCGACCACTGGCTCAGGGTCCTCAAAGGAGACCACAGTAGTGTGCAGAATTGTGTAGTCTGCCTCTGAGCAAGCAATGTGTATGGTAACTGGCAACACTCACAGCAACGGATGCCAAAAGCAGAAGCCAATGTCCAAATAACATAGATTAACTTATGCATGACAATATGTCTTATCATACATGTATTGACACGTGTCTGCTACTTACAATTGCAAATGGCCGGTAAGACTGGCCTAAAGATCCCGTGATGTACACAGTCTGGGGGTGTTGTTCCGATAATAAAGTGGCAATACCTCCCAATCGTGACCTCTGGGTATGGTATGAAAGTGGTTGTTAACCTGCAACATTGGATGTATAGCATTGGGTTCTGGTGTCGGAAGACATGGTTCCTGTAGCACTACACAGTATGGGTAGTCAAGCACACATCCGCGATTGCTGAACACTCAGCATCAGTGAAACCCACTGCTCACAAGGACACAGTCCGACAAGCTCTACACTTTACATATGCACAGTGGTGTCCATTGTAGGACCCAAAAATTGTGGAAAGAATCGAATAATTTCTTATTTCAATGCGTACCTGAACTCATTGTCGTCACAGGTACACATATGCACCGCAAGCGTGTTTAATGTTGCTGATAGCTGTCCATGTAATGCAGCACAGATGCACAGAAATACCCAGGGTACCGGGTCCATAGAACTGCGTCCACATCACAGTCCCGCACACATGACGGATGTGTAATGGGTACTGTCAATTGTTGCAGTCAAGGGATTCTGGGTATGTAGACTCTGGGCTCGGTGTTGTTTCACAGGCAATCCTTTGTCCCGCCCCGTGGGAGGGATGTGTGCGTAGCACCTGCCTTACTCTCCGCTAATAATGCAAACCATCCACCGGAGAATGCTAAATGCAGGTGTGGAATGTGTACAGCCCTATACTAGTGTCCAGTAGGCAATTCTCATGGATGGACACCCGTATGGCCAAGATGGCACCCACAACTGCAAACCCGGATAAATTACATAGCCGCGGTAAGGCATAACACAGGAAATACACATAGGGACTACAGTTGACATTCCACATACAAAGCCGGACCGTCGTGCCAACACTGGCGTACACAGCACTCAATCTGCCAGCAACAGAATGAGGAGCACCCGCTACCGTACAGCGGAACAGATGTGTGACCTGTGGAACACATACTAATGGCACACACAACGTCAAGTAGGATATGTAAACTATGGCATTCCCACCTATGAAGACAACATGGTTAAATGAATACATAGGTAATCAACATGTTCCAGTGGTGTTATATTGGAAATACAGTGACGGATATGTCCCATTGGGATGTCTGAGGTTTATATGAAGCAGTTGCTAACCAGCATCTTTGGATGTATGTCATTTGTTCACAGTACTAAATCACCTGGTTATGTAGCACCATGTGGAATGGGTAGTCAAACAGACATCCGCGATTGGGGAACATACACCAGCAGTGAAAAGCACTGGGCAGGTGGACACAGTCCAGCAACATCTAACTTGACATATGCACATCGGTGTCCATTGTAGGACCCAAAAATTCTATTCTGAGAATGCCTGCTAGCTTCCTGCATTACTCACGTGATCTCATTGTCGTCACCACGTCACAGGTACACATATGCACGCAAGCGTGTTCAATGTTGATGATAGCTGTCCATGAAATGCAGCACACATGCACAGAAATACCCAGGGTACCGGGTCCATAGAACTGCGTCCACATCACAGTCCCGCACACATGACGGTTGTGTAATGGGTACTGTCAATTGTTGCAGTCAAGGGATTCTGGGTATGTAGACTCTGGGCTCGGTGTTGTTTCGCAGGCAATCCTTTGTCCCGCCCCGTGGGAGGGATGTGCGTAGCACCTGCCTTACTCTCCGCTAATAATGCAAACCATCCACCGGAGAATGCTAAATGCAGGTGTGGAATGTGTACAGCCCTATACCAGTGTCCAGTAGGCAATTCTCATGGATGGACACCCGTATGGCCAAGATGGCACCCACAACTGCAAACCCGGGTAAATTACATAGCCGTGGTAAGGCATAACACAGGAAATACACATAGGGACTACAGTTGACATTCCACATACAAAGCCGGACCATCGTGCCAACACCGGCGTACACAGCACTCAATCTGCCAGCAACAGAATGAGGAGCACCCGCTACCGTACAGCGGAACAGATGTGCGACCTGTGGAACACATACTAATGGCACACACACAACGTCAAGTAGGATATGTAAACTATGGCATTCCCACCTATGAAGACAACATGGTTAAATGAATACATAGGTAATCAACATGTTCCGGTGGTGTTATATTGGAAATACAGTGACGGATATGTCCCATTGGGATGTCTGAGGTTTATATGAAGCAGTTGCTAACCAGCATCTTTGGATGTATGTCATTTGTTCACAGTACTAAATCACCTGGTTATGTAGCACCATGTGGAATGGGTAGTCAAACAGACATCCGCGATTGGGGAACATACACCAGCAGTGAAAAGCACTGGGCAGGTGGACACAGTCCAGCAACATCTAACTTGACATATGCACATCGGTGTCCATTGTAGGACCCAAATATTCTATTCAGAGAATGCCTGCTAGCTTCCTGCATTACTCACGTGATCTCATTGTCATCACCACGTCACAGGTACACATGTGCACGCAAGCGTGTTCAATGTTGATGATAGCTGTCCATGAAATGCAGCACACATGCACAGAAATACCCAGGGTACCGGGTCCATTGAACTGCGTCCACATCACAGTCCCGCACACATGAAGGATGTGTAATGGGTACTGTCCACTGTTGCAGTCAAGGGAGTCTGGGTATGTAGAATCTGGCCTTCGGTGTTGTTTCGCAGGCAATCCTTTGTCCCGCCCCGTGGGAGGGATGTGTGCGTAGCACCTGCCTCACTCTCCGCTAATAATGCAAACCATCCACCGGAGAATGCTAAATGCAGGTGAGGAATGTGTACAGCCCTATACCAGTGTCCAGTAGGCAATTCTCATGGATGGACACCCGTATGGTCAAGATGGCACCCACAACTGCAAACCCGGGTAAATTACATAGCCGCGGTAAGGCATAACACAGGAAATACACATAGGGACTACAGTTGACATTCCACATACAAAGCCGGACCATCGGTGCCAACACCGGCGTACACAGCACTCAATCTGCCAGCAACAGAATGAGGAGCACCCGCTACCGTACAGCGGAACAGATGTGCGACCTGTGGAACACATACTAATGGCACACACACAACGTCAAGTAGGATATGTAAACTATGGCATTCCCACCTATGAAGACAACATGGTTAAATGAATACATAGGTAATCAACATGTTCTGGTGGTGTTATATTGGAAATACAGTGACGGATATGTCCCATTGGGATGTCTGAGGTTTATATGAAGCAGTTGCTAACCAGCATCTTTGGATGTATGTCATTTGTTCACAGTACTAAATCACCTGGTTATGTAGCACCATGTGGAATGGGTAGTCAAACAGACATCTGCGATTGGGGAACATACACCAGCAGTGAAAAGCACTGGGCAGGTGGACACAGTCCAGCAACATCTAACTTGACATATGCACATCGGTGTCCATTGTAGGACCCAAATATTCTATTCAGAGAATGCCTGCTAGCTTCCTGCATTACTCACGTGATCTCATTGTCACCACGTCACAGGTACACATATGCACACAAGCGTGTTCAATGTTGATGATAGCTGTCCATGAAATGCAGCACACATGCACAGAAATACCCAGGGTACCGGGTCCATTGAACTGCGTCCACATCACAGTCCTGCACACATGAAGGATGTGTAATGGGTACTGTCCACTGTTGCAGTCAAGGGAGTCTGGGTATGTAGAATCTGGCCTCGGTGTTGTTTCGCAGGCAATCCTTTGTCCCGCCCCGTGGGAGGGATGTGTGTGTAGCACCTGCCTCACTCTCCACTAATAATGCAAACCATCTACCAGAGAATGCAAAATGCAGGTGTGAAATGTGTACAGCCCTATACCAGTGTCCAGTAGGCAATTCACATGGATGGACAAGCGTATGACTAAGATGGCACCCATAACTGCAAACCCGGTGGAATTACACTGCCGTAGTAAGGCATTACACAAGTAATACACATAGGGACTACAGTTGACATTCCCCATACAACAAACACAGACAACCAGCCGATGAAGTCCAAAGCAAAGACGAGGTACTGTAGAGACCGTCAGTGACCACTCAGAGCACACCAAGAATTAAAGGCAGTCACCATAGTCTATTGGAGCCCACTTTGTCTGCTTCATAAGCAGACTTATTCAGAATACATACAATGCAGTCCAACCTACTACATTTAAAACCCTTAATTGGTCAGTAAATTAGATGTGCTAGGTACTAATTACATGCCTTAAAGGCAAACAAGCAAACAAACCTTACTTGGGTTACAGATTCCACACAGTGAGGACATCAGACATTGCTTCAAAAGGTACAGTCTTCATCGAAAAATAGAAATATATGTACATATATGAAAGATGAACCAACAGAATGTTTTCCAAATGTCTGACTGTGTAAGCTACATATATATGTCCTACGGATTGTGCCAATATATTAACAGAACTGCAGACACCTAGTAATATAAATGAACCATAATATATACACATAAACCGTATGATTATGACTAATGTAAAATAGACCAACGAAATGTAAAGATTCACAATGTGCTAATGTAAATATTCATTTAGAAGGTTACTTAAATAAATCAATTCAGACATCCATGTCTAAATACTAACACAAGGCCAGCGAGGTGCTTGCCCTCACATGTACTGGGATGTTGTTCCACAGCATAGTGAGTGTCTGGGTGATGAATCTGTCCCAACAACACGTTCTATTAATGACAGTGTCAAGGTGTACGTCAGCTGCCCTTGTGGTTCTGAGGGATCTAACTTCTTTACGTGAAGCATAGTCATCAGATCTGGGTTCGACATAGCCTTGTATGCCAGGCACGGGTCACCTCTGGGCAAGTGGTATGCAACTGTATACAGCTGGAATTCTTTCAGTTGGTCAGTATAACACATATACCTGAGACCCTGCATCTGTTTGTCGATGAACTGTTGGTGCCTTTCCAGCTGCTGCAGGTGTTGGGTCAGATACATTCTGAACGGGGCATTGTACCCAATCATAGGTCTAATGAGTGATGAGTACAAGGGGACAATGACCTCCCCTGATCTAGATGTGAATCCCTTCATGATGATGTGGGCAATGTGGAAGGTCTACCTAACTATGTTAGCAACGTGTGTGTCTAACGAACGGTTAACAACAACCCGGGTCCCCAGATCACTGGTAACCCCCTCTGTGCTCAGTGGATTGCCACCTATATGGTAGCTAGGGGTAACCTTGTTCTTCCCGAAGGGTATGACTATGCATTTCCTGGCATTTAGCTGTAGGACATGTCTCTGGCACCACTTATCCACATCTGTGAGGCACTCCTGAAGGATATCTGTGTCAGATGTGTGTCTGACTTTGGCACCCGGTTTGCAGTCATCTGCAAACATTGTCACCCATAACCCCCCTGTGTATGCGTGTACTTTGGAAACGTAGATGCTGAGAAATAGTGGACCCAGGACTGAGCCCCATGGGACACCACCTGTGACTGGCTGTGAGTATGACATGGCGCCAGCAACTATGGCCATGTGTGTTCTGTGACTTAGCCAGTTTGCAACCCATATGGCGATGTATGGATTTACATTCAAGATGTCGGGTTTATCAATTATACCCGAGGGGGGTATTGTGTCGAAGGCCTTTGCCAGGTTGAGGTAGGCTGTATGGACTGCTTTACCCTCATCAATGGCCTTGGTGACTGATTCTACAAAGTCAAACACGTGTAAAAGGCATGATCTGACTTTGACCAAGCTAAACTGGGTTGTATCCAAAGTATGCGAGTCCCCTATGTCTTTATCTATGTGTTCCATTATGATCCATCTCCATGGCTTTGCAGATAAGGCTTGTCAAACTAATGGTATGGTAATAACCAGGGTCAGTGGAGGCACCATCTATGTGGAGTGTGACTACAGTCGCCTTGTGCTACTACTCGGGTACGTATCCTGAGGTGAGGCTAAGATTAAACAGCTGTCCTAAGTGTGGGTTTATTTCCCCATAGAGTTCCTGGAGTACACAGCTGGGACACCATCTGGACCCATGGATGCTGTGTTGACTGCCTTGGGGCTGGATGTGGGTAATGCTGGACATACCCACGGCAGACGTGGCGCGTTCCCGAGTCCGATGCCCGAGGGACCACACACATAGCCGGCCTTAGGCATAGGCCAAGTAGGTAGCCGTCTAGGGCATTGCTCTACTCGGGGCACCTTTCCAGACTCTATTTGGTGTAGGTAGACCAGGAGGGGGGTAGCGGGTGATGTATCGGTGGCAACTTCTGCCTAGGGCACCACTTAACCTAAGGCCACTCTTCCCGTGGGTAATACAGCAGTACCCACACCCAGACGCGGGCCATTGCTAGTATGGCATATCATCTATGTCAAGAAAGCATATATCCCCAGACATAATGGCACAGCATAATGCCTGTCCGCCGCCCAAACACAGACATACGTCACCCGCGGCGGTGCGGACGCATTCGCGCGAGATGTCCGTTAACAATGTCAACATTGTCTCGCTTTGTGAAACAAACTCCACATAGCGATTCAATACTAAACAGCGACGGGGAACCCGATGTCCTCGTGGCTGAGCTGTTCAACCTGTTCCGCCATGTTAAATGTGTGTAGCACAGCGGAACCGGCCCAAACCAAGCAACGGACATGTCTGTGGCTCAGTGAAAGTCGTCACGCAATGGTAAACCCTTGTAATATTGCGACACAGGCCATACATACCGAGGGTTAGTAAAGGAAATAGGTCCGTTCGACCAGACCGTGTGCAATTAGTATAACAAGATCTACAACGGGTACACCGCCAATCGGCAATAACGGTTACGAATAATTGGGGGCGGTGACGTGGTACCATAGACACGGACAAAGCGGGCCCATGTGACTCATCTAACATTCGTACAGGGTCAGGGCAGTTCCGTACAGTGGGCGGACAAGACCAAACCCAAAGCACCACAGCAACACCCTGACAATCGAAGGCCTGTATGCGTAGGGGATATAAGCACCTGTCATCTGAACAGCCCTGCGGTGACGACATATGCATCCTGGGCCATGAGCAAGGGGGAATTAGGAATGTTCAACATGCAGTACCGCACCTTTCCCAGCAGGAGAATGGATGCCTGTGACGCGGCGTGGAGTGCGGGGATATGTAAATGTACATAGGTACCATGGGTATGCATACTAATGAGAACGAACAGCTAACGTGTACTGGTCACAGTAACCGGCAAACGTGAATGCAGTCACGTTTGAATTACGACTATAGAACATATAGATGTGAACGTGTACGTAATGCGTCCATGCTGCAAAGACTGTTACATATATAAAGCTGTAAGTGCTTTCTGCACACGTCCATCAACCGGATCAGACATATGTTACTGGAATAGTCACAACTAACGCAAAACACGTAACCACACAGACACAGTAAACATATATAAATGGACTACGGATATGCATGTGCGCCTGCGCGTAACCCACAATCCGGACATGCGAGTGTGCGTGTGTGATCCAGTGGAACCAGGGAAGGTTAAGGATGTCTCCTCCACACATTTACATTCATAATTGTAAAATATATGCTTAAATAGTACTTATTGATTCCATGCTTTGTTATCGTAATGCTACAATTATACACATTGATATACAATATCCTGATCAACACACTACATTCTAAGGTGCACTCACAACAATTATCAACTATGTTTCAAGATACTGATTGTATTTACCAATATTGTATTTATATTAACACATTGTTGCCGTATTATTGTTTCCATGAAGTAAGGTATGCAACACTGATATGTATATGTCACGTTATAATCAAGACTTGGAGCACTGTCCACCTAACTATGAGCAGGTTTATTGATTATTTTGCTTTAAACCGACTCTGAAGGAAGTGTATAAGGGACGGCTATGTCATGCATTCCATCTCGACGATGCCCCATGTTAGTAGGTGAAAGAGCTCAGTATCCTTTCACTGTGGAGTCTATCGTATTTGACATTGTCTGTTTTTGCCGATATATGCTCCATAATGTCGTTTATGAAGATGGGCAGGACGCACGGTTTGCTGTATTTCCGCTTACTGGCACGTGGATATAGATAGGCCATGTAATACAAACGATGGGTAGTCAAGCAGACATCCACGATTGGGGAACATACAGCGGCAGTCAATACCACTGGCCAGATGGTGACAATCCAACACGTTCTACACTTTACAAATGCACATCGGTGTCCATTGTAGGACTCCAAAAAGTAAGGCGTCTACACCTTTATACGTCGGGATCGGCCAATCAGAGTACCAACCGTGACTACGGCACAGCTAGACATATGCACCACCAGCGTGTTTAAGGTTGATGATACCTGTCCATGACATGCAGGACATATGAACAGAGGTCCCCAGATTGTCGTGTCCATACATGTGCGTCCATATCCCAGTTCCGCACACATGAAGGATGTGTAATGCGTACCGTGGGGGGTTGCAGCCATGGGATCCTGGGTATGCAAAATGGGGCTCGGTGTTGTTTGGCAGATAATCCATTGTCCCGCCCCGTGGGAGGGCTGTGGGTACAGCACGTGCCTTAGTCCCCACTAAGGATGTAAAGCATCCACTGGGTAATGCTAAAGGCAGGTGTGAAATGTGTTCAGCCCTACATCAGTGTCCAGTAGGCATTTCCCAAGGATGGACAAACGTACAGACAAGATGGCACCCATAATAGCAAACCTGGTGGAATCACACAGCCGTAGTAAGGCATAACACAGGACATACAGATGGAAACAACAGTAGATACACCCCGTAGACATCCATCCTGCCGTGCGAATCCCGGCGTACACAGCAGCCAAGGTGCTAGCAAGTATGTGGGGATCACCCGCTTCCACTCTGCGGAACATACGTGCGGCCTGTGGAACACATATTAATGGCACACCAACAACGTCAACTAGGAAGGTCATACTATGGTTAAAATATGGCGTTCCCACACATAAATAACATACTGTCATGAATAAATAGGTTCTACATGTACCGGCTGTGTTATAATGACAATACAGTGGCGGATAGTTCACAATGGTACCTCTGAGGATTACTCTAAGCAGTTGCCAACCTGCAGTACTACAGTAACACCATATGGGTAAATTGTGGAAGGACACGGGTTCCGTAGCACTACATAATATGGGTAGGCAGACAGACATCCGGGACTGGGGAACATACGGCGGCAGTCAAACCCACTGGCCGAATGGACACAGTCCAACATGTTCTACACTTTACATATGCACATCGGTGTCCATTGCAGGACCCAAAAATTACTCCTTAAGTAAGTGTGGGCAGCATAGTGTGAACCGGAAGAGGTGACAGCCGTGACTACGGCACAGGTAGATATATGCACCACAAGCGTCTTCAAGGGTGATGACAACCGTCCATGAAATGCAGGACATATGAATAGGACTCCCCAGGCTGCTGCGTCCATACATGTATGTTCACATCCCATTTCCGCACACATGAAGGGTGTGCAAGGGGTACTGTTGAGGGTTGCAGACATGGGATCGTAGGTATGCAAAAATGGGTGTCGGTGTGGATTGGCAGATGATTCGTTGTCCCGCCCGTGCGGGACGTGGCCATGGCATATGCGTTACTCCGCAATAATAATGCCGATCATCCACCGGAAATGGAGAATGCAGCTGTGAAATGTTTACAGCCCGATACTAGTGTCCAGTAGGCAGTTCCCATGGATGGACAAACGTACGGCCAAGATGGCACCCATAGCTGCAAACCTGGGGGAATCCCACAGCTGTTGCAAGGCATAACCCAGGAAATACAGATAGGGACTACAGTAGACACTCCCCATTCAAAGCCAGACCGCTGGGCAGATACCGCGCACACAGCACTCAATCTGCCAGCACATCAATAGGGATCACACGCTTCCATACAGTGGAACAGATGGGTCACCTGTGTAAACATACCAATGGCACAATCTCAACGACTGCTGGGAATGACATACGATGGTCAAACTATGGCGTTGCCACCAATGAAAGACATCCTTTCGTGAATTAATAGGATTGATGTCAATAGACCATGGCAAACACCCAATGAACAGGAAAGACTTGCTGGCACCCTATGGCCACAAACCATGTCACACATAGGTAGACGGAACAGTCAACTTAAACATATCGTCCACGACACGTCGCATATGGTATCCAAAGGTACTTCATAGACATGTATGCGCTATCACCCGTTGGCCCCGTGAGACTTACACATAACATGGAAGTATCCAGGCTTTAAATGTCCACCCTTACACTTCCATTTGTCACTTTCTATGCGAACAATGAACATGTAGCCACAGCATAGAAAGCAGAGACGCACTGCTAACGAAACACACACATGTCAACATCACAGAAAGCATACTATGAACACACGTATTACATGATATTGTACTATGAAACACAAACAAACCAGCAACCTGCAGCAAGAATAGTCCCCGTAGTTCGACACAACACAAGTCTTCGTAACATTTAAACAGTTAATTAAAACATGCAACGTTTTAGTTGTTTCCACAACGTCTGCAGAAAAAAAGCAAAGTCTAAGAATGTTCACAATCAACAATGTGAGTCTTAACATGATATTAAATATCACACTGTTGATTGTGAACGGTTTAAGAATTTGCTTATTCAGAAGAATTTGCGAAAGCAACGGAAACACACACACACACGGAAGGGACGGGAGATGAACCTACGCCTATCTACATGACCTTACTACAGTATGAAGCATTTACAGAACGCGCTACCGAGTTTACTGAAGTGAGCGCTGTCAGAGGCATACTTGTAGGCTGGTGACGTCACCCGCAAAACAATAGTTGGCAATAGCCAAGGTATGTGTTGCGGAGAGTCTAAAAGCATGTTCATTCGCAGAGGCAGCTGGGAACACACACACACACACACACACGGATGGGACGGGAGACGAACCTACGCCTATCTACATGACCTTACTACAGTATGAAGCATTTACAGAACGCGCTACCGAGTTTACTGAAGTGAGTGCTGTCAGAGGCATACTTGTAGGCTGGTGACGTCACCAAGAAACAATAGTTGGCAATAGCCAAGGTATGTGTTGCGGAGAGTCTAAAAGCATGTTCATTCGCAGAGGCAGCTGGAAACACACACACACAGAGACACACACACACACACACGGAAGGGACGGGAGACGAACCTACGCCTATCTACATGAACTCACTACAGTATGAAGCATTTACAGAACGCGCTACCGAGTTTACTGAACAGAGCGCTGTTGGAGGCATACTTGTAGGCTGGTGACATCACCCGCAAGACAATAGTTGGCAATAGCCAAGGTATGTGTTGCGGAGCGTCTAAAAGCATGTTCATTCGCAGAGGCAGCTGGAAACACACACACACGGAAGGGACGGGAGACGAACCTACGCCTATCTACATGAACTTACTACAGTATGAAGCATTTACAGAACGTGCTACCGAGTTTACTGAAGGGAGCGCTGTCAGAGGCATACTTGTAGGCTGGTGACGCCACCCGAAGACAATAGTTGGCAATAGCCAAGATTTGTGTTATGGAGCCTAAAAGCATGTTCATTCGCAGAGGCAGCTGGAAACACACACACACAGAGACACACACACACACACACACACACACACACACACACACACACACACACACACACACACACACACGGAAGGGACGGGAGACGAACCTACGCCTATCTACATGAACACACTACAGTACGAAGCATTTACAGAACGCGCTACCGAGTTTACTGAGCAGAGCGCTGTCAGGAGGCATACCCCTACGTGGGTGGTATCATTTGCAGAGGCAATGCGCCTGATCGGGAGTTAGGTCAGAGTGCGCAGTCACGCAGCCTGTTACCATCCCAAGGTCGCCGTACAGTAACACGTTAGTGCTGCAGTCTGGAATACCAAGTAACTACTGATCAGTACATCACTGCCTACTGGGCATGCTCAGACACTTAGACTCGGCACAGAGCAGACATGCATACACATGGTGCGATGGCATGGGTGGCGTAATGTGGACCGTCGTGTGTGTCCAGCCACACAACAGCAACCTGGCCATGCCACAGACGTCGCCGTTGCGAAGGGGATACAGGCATGCACCCGGGGTATAACTGCAGTCGGCCGCGGTTTGCACTTTGCTGTGTGTCTATCTACACAGCTGCCTACTGGGCATGCTCAGACACTTAGAGTCGGCACAGAGCAGACATGCATACACATGGTGCGACGGCATGGGTGGCGGAATGTGGACCGTCGTGTGTGTCCAGCCACACAACAGCAACCCGGCCATGCCACAGACATGGCCGTTGCATCGGGGAATATCTAGGTGCAATTAACCATGTGTAGGACTGGCCTACAGTTTGTTGCCTGCTACAGACAACCCTCCCAAACACAGGCTACCTGCACAGATGTCCTGAGGACACTGGTGAGTGGGCATGCTCTCACAACAGCACCGTATTGGGTGACATGAACCACCCATACATAGACTGGGTACATCAGCCATGGCACAACACACTACGCCACCGGTCACAGGTGTTCTCACACCTGGCCACTGTTAAACAGCCATGCACCATACATACTGGGGGGGATGTCTGACAGTTCTGCCCATCACACATGGTGAGGATATGCCCCACACAGGATGTACAGCCCTCAATGGTGATGCCAGACCGTATAGTGGATCCACTGGTCATCCACATCCTGTAGCCAACACCGGCATGGGGGACCTAAGTGATGACCTCTCCACAACAAACCACACACATCATACGACCGGTGTGGTACCCTACAAGTCCTCCATGCCAGTGTTGAACCCAGGCCAGACTGGCAACCGCCTAATGAATGCATTCTCTGAGCACCCACATGCATGTCTGCAACAGGCAAACATGATAACATCAGGACCTTGTCCACCACAGGTAGGCACATGGTGTGGTGGACCGCAGTCACTGACTAGCTGTACATCAACAGTTGGAGCTAATACATGACAGAGCAATGTCAATACCAGGGAAACCATCTCCCATTCATACAAGCGTCACCATACGGCCACACATACAATCATCCACGGCCGCTTGTGGGAGTGGTACTGCAAAGGGCACATGAGACAACCATAGGGCCTTCCTTAACTGTGTTAAAGACATGGTTGGGGGCACACAGACTTGGCTGGAAATGGTCCAGAATGGTACAATGGTCACTGCACCCACAGACATTGTCTGCAAACCAGTGGACATCTTCCATGCATACACCCCCCCCCCCCAAGAGGGGACATATCCATCCCACCAGAGTGTAGCCTCCCAAACATCTCATATGGCCTGGAGTGATCCCATATCTGTATGGCGGTTGACACAGCACCACTGGGCACCGATGGTGTCCCTGGCTGTGTGCTACCCATCCTCATTGAGGGCCTCGGCCCACACATGCAGCCACTGTGTCATGTTAGCCTTACTATGGGCTATGTCCCCAATGGACGTCATATGGCATCTGTGGTCCCACTATGCCAGGGTAGTGCTCTTATGGACTGTAGACAGCCACATCCTATCCGCTTGACAAGCCTTGTCTGCAAAGCTGTGGGGGGTCCATACAGGTGCCCATGGATACAGACAGTGGTGTACAGCCAATACCAGAACATACCCACAACAACATAGTCAAGGGCGGATCCTGCCTCCCGAACCTGCTCGTCCTGTCTGGAGTGGTCACCAAGGCCATTGATGGGGATACGTGGGTTTGCACACAGTACCATGACCTGGTGGGAGCGTTCAGAGCACACTACACATGGGACTCATGGAAAGGCTCGCCAGCATACATGTGTGGACATATGTCACCCGATGCTTCTCAAAGGTTGGAGGTCACACCACACAGGGTTGGTGTTCCTGGTGCCTTGTCACACTCATATCTGGTCTCCAGTGGAGGCCCACAGGGCTCGGTCCTGGGTCCCCTGCCATATGGCATTCGACCTTCCAATGTGCATGCAATCATAGGGGATTGTGGCAGACAAGGTATGCAGATGACTACGCACCGCCACCATACCCAACACCCCATGTGACACGGACATCCACCTAGGGCGTCATAGACATGGATAACTGGTGCCAGAGCCATGGCCTGCTACTACATGCCAGAGAAGGTGCAGACCTACCCAGTGTGAAGGACATGTTCGGCCCAATGTCACATGTAGGTGGTAAGCCATTCCAGATGGTGGACATGTTCATGGAAATGGCTACGACACCTGTCGTTAACATCTGTCAACACACACAATGGCAATGTGGGTGTGAAGACATTCCACTGTGGCCTCCTGGTCTTGAAGGAATCGCATCGACATCAGGGGTGTTCATTGTACCCCTGTACACATCACACACCAGAGCAATGACTGCGTACATTGGCACATCTGGCCTGTAGCTAACCAGACACCTGCAGCACATGGAAGGACCGCAAACGTTACACAAGGCGGGGATGACGGTGCTAGGACATGTGTCACAAGCTGCACGACCAAGGGGACTCCGGCTGTAAACCTTCACAGCACATCTGCTCTGTGGTGATCTGTGCCTGGCATACATGGCCATGTCTGACCTGGGTGACCTGGGCATATTCCACTTCCTAGGCTCCAGGCAAACACGGGCACAGAAGCGACTGTCACACACATCACCACAAAGATGAGTGTGACGTGCTGGGGGAACAGGGTCAATGGCCGGAGACCCCCTACAACATGTAGAGGAGTGCCAGCCCATGTGAAGGAAAGGCACTGATTGCCTTCGTCCAGGACTAATAATGAGGTGTGGATGTGTGGATATAGTTATGCGCCAGGCATCATCTGTGTGTCAGTGCTGGACGAGGGACTGGGGACTGATGGATGTGGCATCCCCATCCTGAGGGTGTTAGCAGCCACACACGGTCACGCTTAGGTCCACACATGTCATAGGGCACATACCCTGTTATGTACATGTGCAACTATGTTCCTATGTAGGGGTCCATGCCGAGTGCGGGTACCTGTGCTATGCTGATGTTGCCAGACATGCCTGTGGGTACCCCACCACTACACGTGGGGGACTAATTACAGTGCTCCCAGTAGGCACATGCAAGTACACCATCATTGTCATACGGGTTAACTGAACCAACATGGTGCTACACATGTAACCACCACACATACTGTGTACACAGAACAATGAATGCTGCACCTGTCCTGCATGGTATGTCTGCTGCATGATGTCAGTGCACAACCCACATCACATACACACCTGTCACCAGCCATACACACACACCACAACATACACATCACGTACTATGCGGACACAGGTATCACATACACTTCTCACTATCTTGTCCACCCTGTGCATCAGAATATGTTTGCATAACCATGCACTGATGGTGTAGCTCACAGTTATGTGGCAGAGACTTCATCATATGCACAGGGTGATATGTGTGCCACAGGCATAGGCTGTACCAATGGATGACATCATGTGTGTGTGTAAGGGCCTGTGCATTGACTGGGCATGACTGTGTACATTGCATGTGGGTGTGGTGGAGCCCTACAGTCGTGTTTGCTGTGTGTGGGTTTGTGTGTACACAGTTCACTAATCTGTGATGCCTACACGGGGTATGCTTGGCAGCCCCAGACTGTACAGTGCAGGTGTTACGGCTCACTGTGTCCGCCTGCGCGGCGTGACCCGGCCTGCCTGGGGTCGCACGGGCACGACCGGGTGTAGGTACAGACAGTCCACTCTCCGATGTCACATGTCCGCTGGAAACGTGCCCACGCCGGGGCCATCCAGGGCCACATCCACGTGGCCTGCTCTGTCCTGGTGTGGTCGGTGTAGTAGCAGCTGCACTGCTGCTGCTACCAGCACTGGGTGGGCATGGGAGGTGGCACGCACACGCTGACCTGCACCAAGTGGTGTTGCTGGGCCACGACCACGTGCCCTATGCCTCACCCCTACCTGGTGTTCCTGCATGGACAGCCCACGCTCAAGGATGGCCATGCCTCGGTCGAGGATACCAGCCATCTCACCCAATCTCCTATCCAGAACATCGGCAAGATGCTGTTGGGCATTCGCCAATGCCTGGATGTTGTCATTCAAGGAATGGATTGCAGACCTCTGCAGCCTCTGCCCTTCCTGGTTCTGCCGTTCGGCACGTGCCTGCGCCGCCATTACAGTCTGGAACATGCGGCTGGTTATACCAGCTGCTGCACCCTGTACGGCAGGTGTATGTCTAGCGGTGCTCCCCCTACGAGCAGCACCTGCCACATGCCTGCGTGGCACTGCACCAGTCATTACACTGGCAACATCGTGTGTAACCACACCTTCTGCAGCCACCACACATTCCTGCTCGATGCCAACAGACGCTGACTGACCGTCATCTATGGGCAACGGTGTTGGGGTATGTGTCGGCATCCGAACCGTGTTCAGGGATGAAGGGGACGTAAGTGTGATGTTAGCCAATGGCACAGTGTGTGCCTGTGACGACCCTGCCTGTGCCTCATGCACATGGTCATCACCACTAGTATCTGTGGGGACACTAGCATCAGCTGGACCGCAGGAGGGGAACTCACCTACAGCACCTGTCAATACAAAGGCATACCGTCAGTTACAATACACACACACACACACACACACACACACACACACACACACACACACACACACACACACAGACATCATGCATGTGATATTGCAGGTGGCATGCAGCATTCACACGCCACAGACCAGTGAATGTAGACCACACATTCCTAGTGGCAGTATGCACACTGCCCTGGTGGGAACAGTACAACAGGCAGGTGTCTTTTAGTAGGCATGCAGTACACACATTCATGGTAGTTTGCATGCATCACCATGATACACCGTGTGGCCACGGGCGAGTTGACAGTACACATGTCTGCCGACACTATGTCATGTACACCGCAAACATGTGTGGTATCATGTGGACATGTGACGATGGTGTCCCACCGCATGCACCACATCACAATGGCTGTCATGGTGCAGTGTTATGTGTACAGTCTACAGATACATTGTATGGGTAACAGGGATGTCTGTGCAGGTGCGGTTGGTGTGAGCTGTGTACATAGCTGTACAGTGTGGAGTGCGGGCACTGTGCCACTGCACAGTAGCAGGACACAGTTATGTTTCTGTGTGATGCGTGACCTGGACGCATTACATTGCCATGTCTGTCAGTCAGTTAAGCCGCTCAGCAGCACATATGTGGTGGATATTGGAGGCACCTGTGGTAGCTGTGGAGAGGCATTCCATGTCAGTGGTGTACTACATCGGATGTCCAGGGGGGCCACTACAGTGATGAGCCCACTATGTGTGTACAGGGTGCAACGGTGACTACCCACTGTGGATGTACTGTGTGGCAACATGCCTGTAGGTATCGACCATGGCCTTGTCTGTCTGGGTCATTGACAATTGTGTGTGGTGGACATCGTGCACATGGCCCTGTGGTGGCCCATGTGACATACAACCATAGTAGTGTAAGGTGCCACATTCCCTACAGATATGCAGACAGTGTGGATGTCTGCTATGTCGTGCATAGGTCATGTCATGGTGTGACAATGTTGCAGCCAGACATCCACGTGCATGGGACATGGCATGTGCCATGTCACAACGTGTGCACCCAATGCAGGGGCATAGGTCACATTGGTAACACCTGTGCTCTGGCAAGATCACAGCTCACTATGTGGTACTGTGTGCATACTGCAGAGGCATACCGATGCATACTACACATGCAGCCATTGTGGAACACCTACACCATTGTATGCATAGCTGAATGTATGTGACACACCAATTGGTCGTGTGGTGTCATGCCACTCTACGCTAACGGTTGTATCTACTGTACATGGGTGGTGTGTGTGTCGGGTGGTGCAACCTGTATACCGTGACTGGGGCACACACAGGTGTGCATGTCATGCCTGGACACATGGGGAATATCAATACACCATATCATGCCTTTGACTAGCAACAGACTTACCTGCAACAGACCCTTGTGTTTGCGACGCCAGACGGACCTGTAAAGGGATGACACAAAGGTATACACATTATCCATTACTATCGCCACAGTCAGCAGTGTGCATGTCACATCATGCGTCTGTGAGTTAGCATGTGCTATGCACATGTCTGCTAACACAACATAGCATACTGTAGTATGCGTCTTGTGTGGCCATATACCTGGCATGTATGGCTATATTATGTGTTGTACTATGACACCCACCCCCACGTCACTTATCATACAAACATGCAACCCTGACTTACCATGCAGCTCCAAGCTCATAGTTCAGGAGACACCCACCTCCACGATGGACACATGGGTTTCTGCGTGTTGTTCCGTGGGTGTCCCCAGACTGGCCAGGAGCTCCTCCGTGGCTGTGAGTGGGGGCTGGGTTGGTGGCCCACCACCTGTCCCACGTTGTTGTCTGGCGATTGCAGCGGCACGCTGTTTTGCATGCCGGATCAGGTCTGTGCAGTGCCTGCGGATCTGCTGATAAGTGCGGTTGTATCCAGCCAGGCTGTTCACCCTCCTGCACATCTCCTCCCACATCTCCTGTTGTTCCTGTGCCTGCTGTGGCACATGACTAAATAACATGTTATGATTACTATGGAGGTATGGTATGATCACCTCCTCCTCCTGTCGACTGAATGCAGGAAGCCAGGATCATGGCATTATCTGTAAGACATAATGATGGTGGCAGGTCACATTTACACTGCTGTGCTGGCATACTGTTGGAGATACATTGCTATGACAAGTATGACATCTGCACAGTAATCTGTGAAAGGCATCGTGGCAGTGACACAGCCGATGTGTTGGCTTCACACCATTGAGCAGTGTGTGTCACATCATATCTGTTTGCCACCCCATCACACTGTACACGCACCATGTAGATGTTAGCCAGCTGTGGACATGTGTACCTGGCTGCACCTGTGTCCATATCACTGGCATAGGTCCCCATGTGACGTCGGTGCTGCTGTTCACCTGGACGCTGTGTATATGTCAGTACACATCACGCCTGTAGCCATTGTGAACGTCAGCAGTGGCACTGTACACATACACATGGACACCTGCACATGCATGTGTCGTGCCATGTACATCCACACAGCACTGTACGGGTGTCGGACAACTTGCCACAGCTCACCTGTGTTGCACATGTGATAGACATAGGGCAATGTGTAACCATGACACATTAGCAGGACAGGCCATGCATAGCATGTACACACACACATTGTCCAAAGCATCACACAGCACCTGTGACACCACAGGGTGCATCACCGCCACATTACTGCTGTGTATGGTTGATAGTGAGAGTGCCTTTTGTCCATTGCACCATGTAGGACTGTGATAGCTCATGCAGCCTTGCTGGGCAGGTCTGCATGGTATGGCAGGGTATGCCACATACATGGCACTGGGTTGTGATCCACCTGGGGGATTACGATATTGGCAGGGTGGCTGTCCATTCCATATGTCAGTGCTATGTGTATATGGACATTCAACATGTCTATCGCCATGGTGTGGACACTGGCCTCAAGTGAGGTATGCTGCACGCTGCTTGCTGAGGGTGTGTCTGGTGCATGCAGGTATCACACATCCATGCATACACTGTAAACCTGGCAGGTGCTATGTGCTGGGATATTGATCAACACAGTGCTGTATGTGGACACACACCGCTATCCCGCACATGGATGGTTGCCTGCACTGATGTGGGTACCACATATGTGTACATCCAGTGCCTGCTGCCACCCCCATGTCTGCTGATACACTACACACCGCCATCCCTCCCTCTGTGAATGTGGTGTTGGGCACAGCATAGGTATCCATGTATGGGGACAGGGATGTTCACATAGCAGGGTCACTGATGGTATCGTCGATCAGACCATATGCGTATGACGCACCCCTCACACATATGACACATTCATATTGTTGTTCACAACGGTGACACAGCTATATTGCTATGCCGGAGACATTCACAGCCATACATACACAGATGCATGCACGTCCATCTGTGGCATGGCCTGGACTATTGGTGTGTTTCGGCACATTACATGTTTGACTGCAGCTGGCACAGACCTACTGTGCACATGTCTACACGGTAAGCCTGTTCTACAGTAGGCATCTGTGATGTGCTGTGCACATGTCATATCTGCACATATGGTTGGTGTCCATCGGTCCACGGGCCAGTGGTGGGACACACAGGGAAGTTGCTGAACATATATGCATGCAACCCTGTACAGCTGTAACACTAGCCTCTCAGATGGTCATGTGTCGTGGACGTGAACACCGTACACACACATGTGGTTGTGGCCTGCCGGCCATACCCATCTCCTCCTGTGGGTTGCTATCATCCCACACACTCCTTGTCTTGTATGTACAGGCTATGGACCTATGTGGGGCTTGTGTGCATGCAATATGATACTATATGCCTTTGCACCCATCACAGACAATGTCACACAGGTACACCGGCAGCCGTACACATCGCAGCTTGTTGTCAGCACGTCACATGTGGTACACACATAACACATCTTCTGTGGGACATGGTCATTTGTACGGGCATGTCCAATAGTCACATACCACAGCTACCCCTACATGACGGCTATGCAGGACATGTGTGTGTACAGCTACTGTGACATGTACACGAGCAATGCCCCCTACCTACATCACATGGTACTACCTGTGGAGTATGTGTGTCTGCATCCATGCTATGGCCATAGATGACAATTGTACATCAATATGTGCAACATACCTCATTGGGGGTTGTCATGTGCACATGTTCCATGTGTCAATGCATTGTTTGTGTCTCTTGGGTGGTCATTGTTGTGCATGGTTTACATGGCTGACATAGCGTACTGTGTCTGATTCCAGGTACTTCATTGGGCTACCAGCATTATACATTACTACAGCACATTCCAGCCATCATGTAGCCAGCTTAGATGACAGTGGGAGGTGTTCCGCCATGTGCACATATGTCACACAGTACGAGGGTGACTGACACACATTGTCAGGACTGGGTTCTGACTGCTGTGGATGTGTGTACTGGTGTTGACAACCATGACTGCACCAGATGGTGTCTTCTGGATGTGTAACATTCACAACACACACCTACATTCACATAGCAGCACATCGTCCACGACAATGGACATTCCTGCATGAACACTGTACGGTATGTCTGTATGACCACTGCATATATCACTGGTAGCCACCAGCATGGCTGCCTACAACAGCAGTGTGTATCCTGTGCAAACATGGGTTACATCAGTCACAACACACCTGTGTCAGATGGCCCTGTAGTGGATGGCAGTGCAGTTCCATTCATCATGTAACAGTATACATCGTGCACCAGTATGTTGCAGACATGTGAACGGCTGTGCTAGTCGACATATGCACACATGACACATCACCTGGTACACCGTGTCTGCCTTGCCACCTGCTATTGTGACCACCCTGTGATGACATTGTACGGCCCACATGGACTGGGACATGTGATGGCTCAATGGTGAATTAACCCTCCAGGTGTGTGTCTAGCCAGGTGTCCAGTAGCCAGTGGTCTGCACGCAGGGATAGTGTACATTGGCCTACTCTGTCACTGGGACTGTTGACTATGGTCATACTGTAGTTATGCAGGCATGTGGTGTTTGTCCAGTCTGATAGTCGTGTTCAACCACACTACCGTGGCACACATGACCTGTGGACATCTGCCTAAGGTGTGCAGCCCACATGTACATCTTCACATGCTATGCTGCCTGTGCAGCGGTGTCACATGTCTGTCTCCGGCAGGGCTGTCACAGGTAGGCACAGCATGCAGTGATGTGTGACAATGCTTACACCCTCCACTGTGCTGTACACAAGCACTGCACACACAGTACAGCACACATGTCATTTATCTGCAGTGCCTGGGACCTGTCTCCATGCCCTACACGGCACACCTGCCAGTCCAGATTGTACACAGATCATACCTCCCAGGCACATACCTGGACTGCAACACACACGGGTGGGTGGTTCCCACACCACGCAGTGATTTACACACATACTGTATATTCCCAAGACATATTGCATCATAGGTAATCCATGTTCAGATACCCATGTTCGTGACCGCTACGCACATTGTGACACGCGACAGTGAATACACTGTACACCACAGGTTACATGCCGGTCGTGTTGGCATACTGTACATTGCACCTAGGACAGTTGCTACTGCTATGTATTGACAGCAACACGCCCTTCCCTAGTATGGACTCCCATGTACCCACACATGCTTGGCCATGCAGTATGCATAGCTGGGTGACACATTACACGACACATACCATACCTACACTACCCTCGGCATGCACCAAACCTCCATGTGTCTGTGTGCTAGGCATACACACATCCCCCCTCTGTTTGCTGAACATCCATGCTTCTCATCCCTGCTAGCCACACCCTAAACACACAACCATAGCAGCATGCATGGTACATACACTCTACAGCCGGTATTACTGACATCCACTGACAGAGGTAGTTGATGGCATGGCACCCCGTACGATGGACAGTCTATGTGCCTATACCAACACTGATCACAGTGCACTTCTGCTACATTTACACACTGGTAGGGACCATGCTATTCCACACAGAGACATGGTGGTACTGGCCTTTTCACAGATGCCACAGTGGTATTCCTGTTCCATGCACACGTGCTGTATGGGCACATGTGCAGGCTGTTGCACGGTAGTTATGTTCACCTGTGTGTGGTGTGTCACTTGACAGTCATGGTGTGTCCTCATGGTGCATGACATACTCCACAGCTAGCTACCTACACATGACTGCCAGACATTGCAGTGTGGGCCCTCACGCAGTGTGGTGGTATGTCTCTGCTGTTTGACTACATCCACATTCAATGTGGCATACCACAGTCATGCAGGCATTGCCAACACAGATGTTGCTGGCATCGTGCCTGCCAATGGGGTACCTACCAACACTACACACTCTCACTCACTACAGGGTTCCAATCCTTGGCTGGACATTGTATTAACCCTGTGGACACATACATAGTACTGCCATGCACATGTTATGTCCGGGAACACAGTCCCAATGTCACCTCAAATCGCCATAGTTGTTGTATCCCGCCAACCTGGCTGTTACATGTCTCTGCAGCAGCACACTGCAGTGACTGCTAGCCCATTCATGTATGTTGTGTACCCTGACCACCACACTACCACATCTATCACACTACACATGGGTGGTACTGCATTGCACGTATGGGGCTGCATTTCTACACCCATGACTGGGCCATTCAGTATGGCACTGGGCCACATCTTGACATACATGCTTCACACACTCATTGACTACCTGCATGCCTTTACTGGCACCCTTGTTGGGCTTATGTGCGCCACAGCACACCACATTCCATGCTGGCCACCTGTCATACTATTGCATGGGTGGTTGGGGTGGTACAGAGGGTATCACATCAGACATGATCCGCTCTTTGCCCTTCAGCACCATTCCACTTTATGCTATTGCCAATGTACACATCCAGCATCACATCGTACCCTATGTCTCAGGATATTACGCCATGTGCCTCCTGTACAGGTCACACAGTGGTGCAGGCATATCATGCTAACTACAACAAGTCACTGACGTGTGACATTGCACAGTCCTCAGACATGTGGCCCCTCATGCTCAGTATATGCATACGTACACTACCTGCTGTCACACAGTATTGTCCATGCCTACATATACCACATCTACATACCTGGCAGCATTCTAGCTCATCCTACTCATATTGCTAACACCCATACAGGTGTCAGTGTGGCAGATATATCATGTAGATATCATTGCATCAGTTACATCACACATAGTGCATACACATCACCTTTGCATACTGTCAGTCATGCGGTGTGTATCACATGGATACTGTCCCTATACAGGCATATCACGTTGTACATGGTTGATGTACACACACATGCCCCACATGGTGCTGTGGTTGCCATATTTCACCATGGCGTGGGTACACATGTGCAGGACCACGCATTTCTGGACCGTATGTCTAGCTGATACCTTGGGTGCCCTTGTACCTGTGCCATACACACATGTACACGCGGGCAGTGTTACAATAACACATGTGTGGTGTACCTTACACAATGGATACAACGTTACATGTCTCAGTATAGTCATGCTGTGATCTCTACCCGGCTGAGACAGTTTACATATGCAAATGACAGTCATGTAACACATCTGTACTCACCTGCATGCCACTAACACAGGGGTGTAATCTACTCTGCCATGGGCCATGTTCTCCGCAGTACTGATGCATGTAGTACTCCTACATGGCGTTTGCAGTGGGCAGGGTGGGAGGAGCAGTCCTGCATGTGTGCACACATGCCACATTGCTCGCCCGGCGTCTGTGTGACATCCACAGACTGGACACACACCGTGCTGTGGGACATAGGTCCTGTGCACATCCCACAGGGGCACACTGTGTCACTAGTCATGTGATAGCTCCCTTGCTGGTAGGGTGACACAGACCCATGGTACCACCACAGCGGACGTACTGTATAGACATAACAGTTGACATCCACTTCTGCCGTTCAGTGGACACTACCATGGGGGGGGGTGTCACTACTGTGTACATTGCACACGTGTTTACACACGGCCCTGCTGGACATCATTGTGACACACATTGCACCTGCTACGGAACGTTTGGACATGGTTACTTGCTGTTCCCTCCATTTCGGGTAACTATTCTGCTACTACATTGTCCCATATGTGCAGGCCATACATATCTTGTTTATGTACATAACATTAGGCCATCCCTCCATCATGCATGCTATGCCTGTGATACTGTCTATGATTTCTGAACATATCCATCATGACAGCTTTGCATTACACATAATTGACATAGTCACCCCTACTGCGTGGGATACGTGCACGTCGTGCGCACATTCCGTATGACATCGACGGTATATGCCCATGCACATGTGTGCTGTGACACTATACATACATGTCCTATCCCCTGCTGTGGCACTTCATTGTTGGATATCCACTGCCAGCATCAGCGTGGGTGGTGGCATTGTTCTGTGTTTGAAACCCCTATGGCAGACCTGGGGTAGGGTTACCACCTGTGCCACTTTGCAAGGGACAGTCCCTCTTTGGGCAGTTGTGTCCTGACAAAACATATTGCAAATGGCAAATGTCCTGAGATTGTAGGACATAATTATGTCCCATTTTTATGTAAGAGTTGCATAACATAGTTATTTATGTATGTAAATTCCTAAATGTTACAAGACACACAATAAGCAACTAAACTGCTACAAGACTACGCTTTTATTTAGGCAAAAGAGTACAGTTCTACCCTTTGTACTGACCATGGGTATGTGTCCACCTGTAACATCTGATGTGTGTCCCAAAATGTCCCACTTTGGCCATTTGAAAAGGTGGCAGGCCTAACCTGGGGTTATCCCGGGTGTGTACATGTTGTCCCACTGCTGTGCACACGTTGTCCACAGTCGTTGGTATGCTGCGTGGCTTAGCATTACATAACCAACTTTCACCACTCTCTGCCTGATGGACAGGTATCTTTACCTACACACACCGTTCACATACTGTACAGATTCGTCATACGTATCATGCGTTACACAACAGTACAAGTCGTGGGTTCGACATACCTTTCCGGCCTTTGGTTCTGTATTCGTCAGTACTTGCTTGCTACTCCTTCTTTTGTATTCGGTATTTGTTCGGTATGAACATACGGTTTGAATATCCAGGGAGTCTTCCTTATATTCGTCGTCACCTGAGGCATGTGGGTTAATCACGCCAATAGCTATTCCTCGGTGTGTACTTATGCGCATATCACCGGTGATCCCCCTCCTTTCGTACGTTACGCGTCGGCACTAGGCCATGGTTCATTCCTCGTGTGGCTGTTGGTTATTTGCAATACCTTAGTGTGGATGGTATGTATTGTATCATGTTTGTGCGACTGCATCCGCTATGTGTCGTGTCAGGTACATTTCGCTGTGGTGTTAGCCGTGGATTGTGTGTGTTGGGTATGGAATTCTGTTCGACATGTGGGTCTCCGTGTCCTGGCGGCATCTGTCGATGGCGTTGTGCATTCAGATGTGTAACATAGCTGTTATATTCCTGTACACAACGGATGCACGGATGCATCAGCTGCTGCTACTGTTTCCCACACGGCTTGTTGTGGGTATGCCGCTGTCATTGACTGCCTGTATGTTTTTGCTACGGTTTTAGCTGTTATCCCTTTGATATGTGCGATGGGGTATATCTGCGGATGTGGGTGACGGTACGGGTGTGAGTCTTGCATTTATACATACAAGATATGCTTGTGTGTGTGCTCCATCCCTGCTTGGGGAGCTGCAGGTTACCTGTCTGTTGTTCCGGGAATGTTTGTTTTGTTGATGTCGTGGTGTCGGTATCACCTGCATGTGTGCTTCCTGCACGTATTCCTCCTTCACATCGGTTATATATCTGCGGATGTTCGTCCGTGCCTACTATCCATTGGCATTTTGTCAGTGATAGTTACGGTGATTGTGGTCCTATACTTGGGACGGCCTGTATGCTACCAGTAGCCTCCTATTCGTGTGCCGCTTGCTTACTTAACGGTCGTGGAACACACAGCGGTATTTACGGGACCGTAAGTGTTCACGATCGGTGCCGGGATAGCACATTCGTATTTTCGCCGTACATGCCTGATGCTGTGTAATGTTGCCGATGGATCGTGTTGAGTCTACCTTATGGCCGCCATACATACGGTCATGGTTTGTACATGCGTCCTTTGCATCTCCTGTTGGCTATGTCCCTGTGGTACATTCTGGGACATTTCCGCTTTGCATCATTTTATGTCGCCACGTGCATAGCCACTGAGGAGATGTCAGTACTACTTTGTGGGTACTGCTGTACATACGCCTATGGTTCCTGTACTGTATGCCTACGCATGTTATTACACTCCGCCTGTGACATGTCATCTACATACACATTTCACAGTGGCACACACATTACACACACACAGCGGAACACACGACAACCTCACCTCACACATACACATATTGCCGCCATGGCTCTCAACCTTCTATTTCCAAACTGAGGGACACACACATTAGTAATGTGGAACAAATGGGCATAATGTGGAACACATAGTAATGGCATAGTGGCAACTTCAGCTAGGTAGGTCATAGGATGATTATAATATGCTGATTTACTTACAGTGAAGAACCTTTAATGAATTACTATGAATAAATTCTATTTACCAGGATGTAATTTATATACATTCCTAACAATGGATGTTTGACAGACATTTTCAATGTGGAACTTTGAGGAACTGCGAGGAACATGAACAGTTTTACACCCCAAATGAGGTACGTTCCTCATAATGTCGTACACTTCACTGGTATGCTTGCCGCTTTCGCACCGACGGTTGAACACAATACCTACGTTGGCGCCGGCGGCGGCGTGTATCTCCGCACTCATATCCTATGGATATGACACGCACATATCCCGTTACTGTACCATGAACTGGTGATCATCCCGACACGCGGATATGTATTGATGCAGGTTGACATTTCCATGGCTGGCGTTACCTGCTCTGCCCACCCTCCCGGATGATCGGGTTGTCGGTCACTATGTTTACTATGTGGAGATTTTGCGTCTTACTTATCTGTGAACTTGCATCCCTGGGATCCATATTACCCTGTTGTACTTTATATCTGTGTATGCGTACATATATTTCTACATGTGTACTGATATCTATTTCCGTATCTGTGTATGCACATGAGTACATATGTGGTCGACTTGCGGCGATAGTGGCAGCATACGGCTACGCCGTGTGCTGTGGAACCGGCATGCGGTGAGGTTTTGGCGTTCCATGCTCTGCTGGCTATTGGGTGTGCAGTGTTTGGGCGGTGCCTTTGTTGGAGTCACACATACGTCCGCATACGGTACACATTACGGGCGGACATGTTTGTGTGGCATCCATTTTACTGTGTGTGCAGGTCAGGAGGTGTCAGTCCATGGGGCCTACACTGTCAAAGTATGTGCTATCCGTTCCCTCTTTGCCAGGGCGTAGGCATATTGGATACGCCTCTGTCTACCTACTGGGGCTGGCTCAGTGTGTCCATGGCGCTGAACGCCCTGTGCCTGTGCTTGCCCTGGCAGTTGTGGCGGGCTTGGTGGCCCTCCAGCATTATGTCCCTGCAGCAGCTGTTTCCGCAGAATCATATTGTGTAGCATACAACATACTATGAATATGTGGGCACTTGTGCCTGGAGAGTACTGCAAGGCTCCACTGGATGTATCCAAGCACCGGAACCGTGATTTCAACATCCCAAACACACGCTCTATGATTATTCTTGTTTGTGCGTGTGCCTCATTATGGCATTCTTGCATGTGTGTGTGTGCATTTCTGATGGGTGTCATCAACCACGGCTCCAGTGCGTAGCCAGCATCCCCCACAAGGTGACCTTGTGTGATGTCCCCCCTGGCGAATACCTGATACAGCTGTGAGGCATGCCAGATATGAGAGTCGTGGTAGCTTCCAGGGCTGCCAGCACACACATCCATGATAATGCCCTGCGCATTGCACACGACCTGGCAATTGATGGAGGGGTATCCCTTGCGGTTTATGTAGCGTCTACCCTGCTCGGCGGGTGGTGACTTAATTTCTATGTGCGTACAGTCTATCGCACCCAGTACCTCCGGGTATTGTGCCACACGGTGGAAGCGGCGCATATTGCTAGCCAACTCCTCCTGAGATCTGGGGAAATATATGTGCTCATGGGCATGTGGTAACATGGCATCCAGGAACTGGTGTAGTACCCTGGATGCTGATGCCTGTGAGATGCCCATTATGTCCCCGGTTGGCCTTTGAAAGGTACCTGTAGCCAGTATTCGCAAGCTCACACATACCTTTGTGTCCACTGGGATGGGCTCCCCTCTGTTGTCTCTTGTTCTCAGGCGCGGCTGGCACAGCTCCACTATTTGCTGTAACGTGTCCCTGTCCACCCTGTAGCGCTCTACTATCTCCAGGTCTCGCAGCCCCTGGTAGGTCACCCTTGGTCTGAACACTCTCCTTCTCCTGTGAGGCCTACGGTAGTTGTCGGCACCATCCTCCACAACTCTATCTGTCTCTGCCACATACCTATGCATCACGGCCACGGCGGCACCCAGCATATACATATTAAAAGTTCCCCGTCTGTTTACACCCTACGGTGCGGCGTTTGGGAAATCGCGCTGTGTGTTGTGTGCATTCACACTTAATACTGTTGTGCTGTATACCCGGTGATGTCATTGGGTGTGTCTGTGCAGCCGCATCCATGGATTATTTCCGTTGTTTTACGGTTGCTACTGCAACGGTATTGCCTTTAGTGTTACATTACAGTTGCCTGCATTGCCTTGGCTTTGCATCTTACATTACTGCATCCTGCAGGCACATGGCATATGATGCATTTTATCTGCAGCCGCAGTTATGCTACCTCTGTACTTGGCTGTGCTATTTCGGTTCTTTGCTCTTTGCATTTCTACTACATCCCCTACTATCTTTGCATTCATATGCCTCCCTTTCCCGTTATGCAGGGGTCTGCATGCAGAGTTACCAGCTGCCGCTGTTTGCCCTTCCTGGATTGATTGGTGTTGATTGCTCATTACGGCTCCGTTTACACTGCTTCCGCATTTCCTCGTATTCTCCGCATTACCTTCCTATATCCGTGGTTGTTGGCGGGGAGGCCGTCACATGACTGGTTTGGGGAACGTAGTCATCCTCGTGCACATGCATCTGTGCGCGCATTATGTACTCTCAGCGCATCTATTTCCTCACACGCCAGTCCTGATGCTGTGATGTGCATTGTACAGCCCAGATTTGCTGACCTCCAATATCCTTCCTCCTATGGTGGCACACCCCTCTGTGGTTGACATGTATCTCGTGTAGGCCAATCCTCGGTGTAGTGCCGCTGCGCCGTTTGCTCCATCCTTACACCGGCGCCGTTTTTGCGATTCACTATTATCTGCCTCATTTGCATATAATTGACTACTAATACATGGTTACGGCGCCGAACACCGCCGCCACTCCTTGACAACCATTGCGCTGGGGTTGAAGCTTTACATACATACTATGGTGTGTGGTGGCTGTGCAGCTGATGTGTGTTATACTGCTCTTTTAGGACATTGTCATATTATTTCATTGCTTTGCAACTTCTGTGCACATATCCGGGGGGTCTGCTGTTCTTTCTACGTACGTGCCATTTATGTCATTTTTTACATTTTGTGCATATTTTCTTTGGACATTCTCGGTGCCTTTCCACATTGGCATATTGCACCTGTATGATACCTGACTTTGACAGCCTTCCGTTACTCCTCGGTCATGTTTGGGTAAATGTAAACCGTTTTTTTTGGTTTACATTGCCGTGCCCTTACGCTACACCTGCGCCACTTGGTGGATCGCTATTTGCCTTCATTTGCATGGTGCAATACCGCACACAGTGTGTTTTGCATACCTACGCCGGGGGCGGAGACGGTCCGGCGCACGCCGGTAGTGCACGTGGAATTCATTCATACCTGAATCGCTCAGCAGCCATATTTGGCGTTATAACGCCGACGCTATGCTGGCGCCTGGCGCAAGGTTCATGAATCCCGGGGAGTATTTAATGTTTTAGATATTAATTAATTAGTTAAGTGCTTTATAATTGATAGTTAATGCTTGTACAAAATGGCACTGTTTTTTTCCTTACTGATGTACTCCGAGAAGGCATTTCTTGCCGAAGTACTAGAGACTTGAGACATTCTTGTTAATAAAGTGCAAGCTGGTGATTTTTATATTTTTTACTCCCTTCTTGTCATATTTTCATATTCTGGTATGTAGTTGATACACTGGGAAAACAGGGCATATTAAACAGTTCATTCTCCAGTTTAAACATTTCATCTTTAAGTTCTTTCTCAATATTCTCAAAGAAGTTATTCATAAGGTATATATAGTCTGCACTTGATTTTAAATTTAACTGCTGCCACTGTTTTAAAAGTTCCGAATATGCGTTGGCATAAGAAGGCATTTTAAGCACCCTCAGTCCACGAGGCACTACTCCCAGCTCCAAATAAGCTTGAAAGCATAACCACTGCCATTGCAGCTGCTTAAATGCTTGCACTTTCTTTTCTAATGAATCCAATGTTCTTTCAAAAGCATCTATAGATTGGTCAGCAGTTACCACAGATGCTGGTGCTGTAATAGTCTTTGATAATAAGGGATTACCTTCTTTCAGAAGAAGAGCTTTCACAGAATGACCAAACTCATTTACTTCTTCCATTTTGCTGGCTAGCTGGAAGAATACTCCCTCAATTCTGGCACTCACGGTACTGACAGAAGCCAAATATCACAAAAACAGTCTGTACTGCAAAAAATGGAGCGAGGAAGCAGTAGTAGAATTCAGACTCAAGAATCCAATGCCAAAAGACAAAAAACAATGTTTATTGCAAAACTTTTGGGTCACAAACACCATTCCTCAGTGCTACTATCATGAAAGTAAAAAATACAACATTTAAATAGGAGCTCTTAAAAAAGCACATGATTACAGCCAGCCTATCACAGAATAGTAATTATACCCTCCCATATTACAATATACACTTTGTAACAATGCATATGCATATATAAAAAAGTTATATAAAATCATTTAAAAATTCATATATGAATATATATGCACATACCATACACATATATATAAACATATACATAAAACTATACATTTTCTGCCAGTTTTTAAATGATGATTTGTAGATGATATTTTTATGTTATGGGGGCACATATGAAGAACTACAGAGATTTGAGGGGTACATCAACAGTAGTACTTCTTATTTGAAGTTTACAACAGTACATTCAGAAAATAAAATGAATTTCTTAGATGTGTCAATAGTAGTCGAGAATAGTAGAAAAATCTTATCAAACAAAGCTCCTCATTAGCACTCTTCAAGAAAAATCTTGATGATTGGATGGGAGATAGGAAATTCACACCGGGGATCACTTCTGTGGCTCTGCTCGACAGTGGTACAGGAAAATAATTTTCTTAGGTGGTGAAAGCCAGGGTACCTTTTGGCTAGGCTTATATAGGCCCTAGGGCCAATAGCCTAGTACCTGCCTATGAACCTAAATGTACACCAAACAGTATAAAAAGTTTGTCATGTTAATCATCTTTTGTTCAAGAGCAGTATGCATCCATCACATATATTTAAAAATGTGGTTAAAAAACAAATTTATAGAGCCTCTAGGCTAAATATGCATGATGATGATTTTCATGAACGAACTGAAGTTGTCAGAAATGATTTGTAGGTCAGAGGGTATACTGAATCATTTTTGGATAATAATATTCAGCAGGTTGTTAAATTAAGACAGTTGAACACTAAATTGTACTTTTCAGAAAACAGGAAAGAATATCTGAATAATAAGAAAAGTGTTACTAAGCTGAGAGTACCTTTAGAATATTCTACAAATGTAGACATTTATATGGATATTGTAAGGAAATACTGGGGAATTTTAAACAGTGATAAACAGGTTAAGGAGATGATAGATGTGGAACCCAAACTTTTATTTAAGACTAATGTGTCCCTGAAAAGGAGACTTTGTTACCCTAAACATAGTGTTGGAACTCCAATAAGAGCTGGTACTAGACCATGTGGACATTGTTCATTCTGCAAATTTATAGATACATGTGCACAGTTTACAACCCCCCACTATCATAGAGTATATAAGTTTTGATTGTATGCTACCTGTGAAACTAAACATGTAGTTTATTTAGCACATCATTTAAAATGTAAAAAGTTTTATGTAGGGAAAACTGACAGGTGCTTAAAAGATAGAATAAGGGAACATATTTACCATATTAATAAGAAGGATAATTTAAGTGCTTTAGCCAAACATGTGAATGAAACTGATTCTGAACACACATTCAAGTTTTTAATTATTAGTAGGTCATCTGAGACTATTAGGGGTGGTAACTTATGAAATGCCACAGAAAATTTAGAAGCAGAATGGATAGTAAGGTTGTGGGGCCAATGTTGATTTTGGAATGAATGAATATGTTCCCCTTAAGCCTCTATTAAAGAAAAGACCTTTTACTAGATGAAATATGTGCAATAGGTATATATAGTGAATAATTATGCATATCCTGTAGAGTATTTATTGCAATGTTTTTTATAAATTTTAAGTACTGTATTCTAATGTGTAGTTAAATATAGGTAGGTAGATGTGTGACATCTTTGTATTGAATATTTTAATATGAGTGTAGTTTTAAGGTGATGTCACTACTTAATTACTTTACGTGTTTCATAGGTTCATAGGTTCATAGGTAGGTACTAGGCTATCTGCCCAAGGGCATTTATAAGCCTAGCCAGCGTGTGTCGGCTTTCGCTGTCCCATTGATTAATAAACTGATCCTCTGTCAAGCAGAGCCAATGAAGTGATCCCAGGGGTGTATTTTCTGTTACCCATCCACTCGTCACGGTTTCTCTTGAAGAGTGTTAGTGTGGTGCTCTGCCTGATGTAGTTTGGAAATTTGTTCCAAAGCATAGGGAGTCTCTGTGATAGGAATCTATCCCTCCAGCATGTTCTATTTATTACTGTGGTAAGGTTTAGCACGTGGCTCACAGTGACTTGGATTTCCTTAGGTGGAGCATGTCCATCAATTCTGAGTTGGACATGGCTTTGTAAGACAAGCAGAGATCACCTCTGAGTAAGCGATATGCCATTGAGTACAGCCAGATTTTTTTCAGTCGGGCTGCATAGGACATATTTTTGAGGCCAGTAATCCTCTTGGTGAGGTACTTTTGTGGTCTTTCCAGCTGTTGGAAGTGTCTTGTGAGGTACATCCCAAATGGGGCATTGTACTCTATGATGGATCTAGTGAGTGATGAGTAGAAGGACACTATAACCTCTTTATTTCCAGATGCAAACTCTTTAGTAATTAGAAGGGCCACATAGAAGGATTTCCTAACTACTTTGGCAATATGATTGTCAAAGGAGAGATTACTATCTGCCTGGGTCCCCAGATCTCTTATTACCTTTTCTGTATTAAGGGGGCTGCCACATATGTGGTAATTCGTGGGTGTTTTGTTTTTCCCAAATGGGATGACTATGCATTTTTTAGTATTTAGCTTAAGGTCATGACTTTGACACCAGGTGTCCATCTCAGTAAAGCCATTTTGGAGGATGTCCATGTTAGCTGAAGAGTCAATTATGGCTCCCAGTTTGCAGTCATCGGCAAACTTGGTTAGTCATAGTCCTCCTGTGTTTGCATGTACTTCTGAAAAGTATATGCCGAACAGTAGGGGGTCCCAGAACCAAGCCTTGCGGGACACCACTTGTGACTGGTTTAGAGTCAGACCTGGAGCCTGCTATTCTTACCGTGTGAGTTCTATCTGTAAGCCAGTTGGCAACCCATCTCCTGATGTAGGGGTTAATGTTTAGGCTGGTGAGTTTTTCTGTAATACCCGAGTGGGGAATGGTGTCAAAAGCCTTGGTGAGGTCAAGGTAGACTGTGTGAACCACCTTTCCCTCATCTATGGCCTTGGTGACTGTCTCAAAGAAGTCAACCAGGTTTAGTAGGCATGATCTGCCCTTAACAAAGCTGAACTGGGTCGGGTCAAGTGTTACAACAGATTTGTGGTGCTAGACCATTTTGCTTACAGAAATCAAAATAATTTAAAATGAAGGTTGTTGTGCTACTAGGACTTTAAACAAATTGTCAGCATAAAAATGTTTTTAATAAACCAGGTACTACAAAATGTCTATACCGCAGATGTATGGATATTTATACAGAGAATAAAATTTTTAAACACATCACAACTAATAAAGAATATATGTTTGATTGTTCAGCAAATTGTAATACTACTAATGCTGTTTATTTAACTACTTGCACTTCATGTTCATCATTCTATGTCGGAAAAACTATAAGGAAATTAAGAGAAGGTATAGTTGAACATAAGTCTGATACAAGAAACATCAAAACTAATGCATTAAGTAAACGTATTTCTGAAAAAGGTCAAAAACATCAATTTAAATTCAGAGTTATTGATGTATATGTTAGTAATAGGGGTGGTAACATTATCAATATTGTTGAACTTAAAGAATATGAATGGATAGTTAGGTTGCAGGCAGATTTTTTTCCCTGGTTTAAACAATGATGTTAGCTTGAAGCCCATTTTAGTAAAAAAACAGGCAGAAAATGTATAGTTTTATGCATATGTTTATATATATATATATATATATATATATATATATATATATATATATATATACATATATATATATATATATATATATATATATATATATTTATATATATATATATATATATATATATATATATATATATTTATATATATATGTGTGTGTGTGTGTGTGTGTGTGTGTGTGGTATGTGCATATATATTTATATATGAATTTTTAAATGGTTCTATATAACTTTTTTACATATACATATGCATATGCATCATTACAAAGTGTATATTGTAATATAGGTGGGTATCATTACTATTCTGTGATAGGCTGGCTGTAATCATGTGTTTTTTAAGAACTCCTATTTAAATGTTGTATTTTTTACTTTCATGATAGTAGCACTGAGGAAGGGTGTTTGTGACCCAAAAGCTTTGCAATAAACATTGTTTTTTGTCTTTTGGCATTGGATTCTTGAGTCTGAATTCTACTACTGCTTCCTCACTCCATTTATTGCAGTACAGACTGTTTTTGTGACATTTGGCTTCTGTCAGTACTGTGAGTGCCAGAATTGAGGGAGTATTCTTCCAGCCAACCAGTAAAAAGGAAGAAGTAAATTAGTTTGGTTGTTCTGTGAAAACTCTTCTTCTGAAAGCAGGTAATCCTTTATTATCAAAGACTATTACAGCACCAGCATCTGTGGTAACCACTGACCAGTCTATAGATGCTTTTGAAAGAACATTGGATTCATTAGAAAAGAAAGTGCAGGCATTTAAGCAGCTCCAATGGCAGAGGTTAAGCTTTCAAGCTTATTTGGAGCTGAGAATAGTGTCTCATGGACTGAGGGTGCTAAAAATGCCTTCTTATGCCAACACATATCCGGAACTTTTAAAACAGTGGCAGCAGTTAAATTTAAAGTTAAGCACAGACTATATGTGCTTAATGAATAACGTCTTTGAGAATATTAAGAAAGAACTTAAGGATGAAATGTTTAAATTGGAGAAAGAACTGTTAAATATGCCCTGTTTTCCTAGTGTATCAACTACATACAAGAATATGCTTGATAGAATGTATTTGTTTGATATTAGGCTAGAAATTAAAAAAGGAATAAAATAAGTCGAGACATGAATGACTTCAGAAGAGGACACATTTTTTCATGGCCTAAATAAGATTATGTAAAAAAATCAACAAAATAAATTAAAAACTAATAAAATTAGCGACTTGGACAACTTTGAGCCAGTTAAAGTTGATGAGACAGCTCTGATAACCAATGAGAACATCGAGTCCTCTGTATCGGCCTCTGAGCCTTCCAACCAACAAAAATCTTTGGTTTAGCCCATAGTGACACCAGCGGCTGGTGTAGTATCGGAGATTACAAGAGGAAGTGATGAAAATGCACAGCATAATGTCTCTAATTTTTTTCAAAAAGCAACAAAATAGACAGCAAAATGTACCTGTACTGTTTACTTTTCCGCTAAACCAATAGAAAGCTTGCAGAGAGCACAACAAAGAGGGAGGTCCACTCAGCGCCAAACACACAACATTACAAATGGGACAAAATGAAAAAACAACAGTCCAGCTCTACAGAGCAAGACTGCTTGACATTAATGCACAAAGATAAAGGTACTATGAATTTATCTAATTATCAGTTAACTGAATTACATTTATCCGTGTTGAGAAAGGGACTGAAATTTATCCCAACAAGTAGTGATGATATTGTAAAGGCGCTAACAGACTTGAAACTGTGTGTGTGAAATTTAAGCTTAAAGCAGATTTTTGTAACAGATACAGCACAAGAAAAGAATGTTTGTAAGAAATTAAGTACATTTGTACCAGTACGCTGTCCATTATTAGTGGCATTTAGTAATGTCTGTGAAAGTGAACTAAGAGAATTTATATTCTAGAAGTAATAAAAAACATTATAACTTGACATATGCAGAAAATATAGACCTTAAACAGTTAAAAAGTGATGAAAGCATTATTATAAAGAAGGCTGATAAAGGGGGTGCCACTATAATAATGTACAGAGTAAAATATATGGCATCTTTAAATGAAATGATACAGGATGTAGAGACCTTTAGAAAAATAACTTTTTTAGAAGTAAAAAGACATATTTCTGAAATAAATATGGCCATTTATGAATTAGAATTGATGAATGATATAAATGTGGAATTGTTTAATTATTTGTCTGTCCCATGCCCTAGAACATCACAGATATATGGTATTCTTAAATTACAAAAAGATGTGTTAACCCCTCCCCTGAGAACTATAGTCTCAGGGGGTGGTTGGATAACTGAGCTCACATGTATTTGCAAAACAGTTGAAAATATATCTAGAGAAATGTGCTAGTATTATGAAAGATACAACAGATTTTTTGTGTACGTTGAAAGAGTGGTATGTCAAGCATCGAGAGATAGATTATGTTTTAGGTACATTGGACATTATGTCCCTATTTACAGTAATACCAAACAGATATGGAATAGATGCTATACGAGACTAAGTGTGGAAGCAGGCCTACAGGCCAGATATATAGAATCTGTTTGTACATTACTGGAATTAGTACTAACTAAAAACTTTTTCTCGTTTGACAATGAACCATACTTGCAGTTGGCAGGTGTGGTCATAGTTACTATATGAATGGGAGAAGAAATTCATTTATAGTAAACAAAATGCTTTGAATAGTAATGTTATATTTTACCAAAGGTTTGTAGATGACTGCTTTTTTGTTTGTAAAGGTACATTACAAAAGTTAAATACATACATTGCATATCTTAGCTCTACTACCAGCTTTCTAAAGTTTAAAATGGAGAGTTCAAATGAAAAGATAGTTTTCTTAGATGTAGAGATAAGAAAAATGGAAGAATAGAAACTAGGGTACATAAGAAACATGTTCAAGTAAATAGGCATAGTATGCATGCACCTCATGTATTCACAGGGATATTAGGAGCACAGTTGACTAGATTAAGTAGACTTAATACAGAAGATGAGATTTTTAGACAACAGGCAGAAGATATGATGCGAGAATTTTATGAAAGTGGACATGATTTAGGAAAGGTGAAAGAGGTTATGAGGAAGTATGTGATCAATAATAGTAATAATAGTATTAAACATATATTCTTGGATAGTAATGTTAATGTACTATGAACAGAGAAGAACAAAAATGATAAATAAGGTATTTAACTACTTATAATATATACACTGCTGAAGTAAAGAAAAATATAGAAAGAAATTGGACAATTTTGATGGCAATGCCTGAGTTACAAGACATTTGTGGTGATAGACTATTTTTTGTTTACAGAAATCAAAATAATTTAAAGAGAAGGTTGTGCTACAAGGACTTTAAAGAAGCTGGCAGTATAAAAATGTTTTCCATTGTAATCCATCACTGGTATGAACAGCATTTGGTGCAGAACTGAACCTTGATGCACACATGCACCCACTGGTATCCCACTATGAGTACAGAAAAAGTTCATACTTATTTCCTTGTATGTCTCATAGCCTGTACTAATTCTACCAATGAGTTCTGGACTTGCAACCACCATAGAACTACCCAAATCAGCTTTCTTGGGACCTTGTCATATACTTTCTCCAAGTCTAGGAATGTCCAGTTGGACTCTTTTCTCTTCCTTCTTCTTATCACTTATTTATTTTAATGCAAAAAATGAGTTAGTTGTGCTACATCCTGATCAGCATCCATATTGTCCATCTCCCATCTTACTTTCTACTACTTACTGAATTTATTTATCAATCACCCTCTCCAGAATGTTCATTCAGTGTGACCAGGAGTTTGATACCTCTGCTGTTTAAAGTTGAATTTGCTCTCTACACTGGCACTAGAATGTTTTTATCTAGTCATCTGGGATCTGCTTTTCTCCCTCATCTTTCCTAATGTCATGATCATAACTGACATGACCTCATCTTAGCCTGCTACTTTACCCAACTTTATTTTCCTTAGTTTTGTTCTTACATCTTCTATGGTGAGTACTTCTCAGAATAAAAAAAAAATGCTATTTTGATTTTCCTAACCACTGTAGTGTAGCGTCACTGAAATCATAAGTCATTAATTAATAAAAAAAAACAGAAAGAATAAAAAACATATGATCAACAAGGCCAATGGATTTGAAGCATTCAGTGAAAATGGCTGCTCTTAGATTGTCTACATTAATTGAAAAGAACGGTTATGTACTGAACAGAAAGCTTTGGAAAATGAGACTCATAGCTTAGCCAGATGACGATGCCATTGGATCCAAAGCTACTGAGATGTAACCATAAAAGTAAGAAACATAAAATCTTATTTTAAACTGGTGTGTTTGAAGCACATGTCACTAATATTTGGGTTGTGTTACAAGAACCCATGAATAACAAAATTAATTCAAAATGTAATACCAAAATGTTTATACAGTAGCAGTCATACAGTAATGGACACATTTCAGATCCTTTTCATAGCAGTGTCCTGAAATGACTAGGGTGATTTATTTATTAAACAGGAATAGAAATTTGACCAAAACAGTATAATATAAAAGTAAGACATTATTCAGTACTACTAACACATACTCCAAAGAAAGTACCAGTAGGTGCCAAGATTTCAGAAGTTCCAGAATGAAAGCAAGTGGAAAGTTCTGGTGTCACTAAGAAGCAATCATTACCATCAAAATTGGTTAACAGTATGACTTTTCTTGTAAGGAAAGAAATATTCATATTTGCATTTATCCAGAAGATTTGAAAAAAGTAATTTGAAAAGAGCATTACATCCTGATTTTACCTAAAGAACTGTCCACAAAATGTCAATTGCCATCTGCTATTTTTTAAGAACTGGATGTAAACAAAGATTTCCATTAGATAAATGTAGGTCAAAAAAGTTCCAAAGCAAATCCAGCAAACTGTCCACAAGCATTTCAATCATATACTCTAATAAGTGTATGAATTATTGAAGGGACTTAGCCCATAACTGAATGTATTATTATCTGAAATTGAAGCCACATGATTTTGATGTTGTCTACTAAGTTTTATCTATGTTTGCAACCCTACTTTAAACTGCATATTATACTTATCTCTAAATGTTTCTATTGTTCCTAAATTATTTGTACTCTGCTTTCTGGAGCTTTCCTCCCTGGGCCTCCGCTGAAAATGGACATATATCCAGTCAGACTTTCCTGGTAAACAAATGTAAAATAAAATAAAATGAAATAAATAAAAAATCCAAGTCTGATTTGTTACTGTAAAAGTGCAGCTTCCTAAGTCTTCCATTTAGTAGTTCATCAGCTTTAGGGGTATACCAGACAGCTTTTTCTTGAATATACAAAGGCATAGGAAGTGTTGAATATGTTTGGGTCCTGACATAAGGAGATGATAAGAGACTGAAGCAGCTGCTGAATAGAGTAAGCTAAATTATTTCAAGATAAATAAGAGAAATAAGTGAAATGTAAAATAAGAGACGCCTGAAATATGTTGGTCACATTCTAATATGAGGCAAATTGAAGTCTGATAGAGAAAATTTCTGAACTATTAAAAGTGCCAAGCCCAGTGGAAAAGCAAGAACTACACATATATCAATTCCCCTTTCTGAATTCATAATAATTTATAATACAGTTGTTAGGGAGATGCAATGTGACACCCAAGCGCAAAATACACCTAACCCTCCAATTCTACTCCCAAAGATTTAAATGCTGCTCAACACTAAGGCTTAGTTCACCAATATGACTATTTCAGACAATGCCATTGACTTTGATCCACAGCATATTAATGTATCTATATCTATAATTATAACTATATATATATATATATATATATATATATATATATATATATACATATCTGTCTATCCATGTATCTATCTATCTATCTATCTATCTATCTATCTATCTATCTATCTATCTATCTATCTAGCTATCTATCTATCTATCTATATTCCATACAAATGTATATGATTTTGCTTCTAATGTAAAGTGAACATAATAACAATATATTCTGGACATTGGTTGTATAATGTCACGCTGAGAATTCCTATAGTCACAAATAATGGAAACCTAGTATACAGAAGCCTGAAAGAAAGCCTTGTGTATTGTAAAGACCATATAGGACTACTGGTGGAGACTATAAAATAGAGAGTTATGTCTGAAATACTTCAATGTTTTCTAGAAAGATTTTTGTTTTATAATTTAGAGACCTAATTGGAACATTCACTTATAAACTCATGTAGGACATGCATTTCTAGAACAATTTTGTGTTCATTTTCTAAGGGCCAGGTCATAATTACCATTAATTAATTAATTAATCTGTTTATTATGTTTATCTCTGGCACTGGGTAGAATGGTGTGGAAAATGGATGGGTAATTATTCTCTTAACTTACTATATTATTGATGTGTATATTAAATGTGCACCTTCTATCATTTTTTTACATTTTTTCAGTGTGCATCTAAGGACCAGACTGACCAGAGTTTAGGTAAACATTCCTTTCCTGTTTGTATCAAGATTTTTTCCATTGGGGTGTGCTGTTAATATGATAATTACCAAGGATGGATGAGTTCCAAAAGGATATTATTATGCATTTATTGGCATTTAGTTTTAGTCTATTGCTCTGACATAAGTTATTTGTCTATGTAAGCCCTTCTTGGAAAGCACTAGTATTGGTGCAGGATTCTATGACTGCTCCTGATTTGCAGTTTTCTACAAATATGGTCAGGCAGAGGCCCTTGATGTTGGCTTTGACTTCAGAAAAGTAGATGCCAAAAAATAGAGATGCCAGGACTGATCCTTGAGGGACTCCTGCAGTGGCTGGCCTTTTTGTAGAGGTAGACTCCCAAATTCTAATTTCCTGAGTCCTGTCTGTGAGCCAACTGGCTAGCCACTGGGTAACATAAGGGTTTATACCTAGCCTCATATGTGTGTCAACAATGCCTGAGTGGGGTATTGTCAGATGCCTTGGCCAGGTCAAGGTAGGCTGTGTGAACCATTTTGTCCTTGTCGATTGATCAGATGATCTTCGCAAACAAGTTCACCAGGTTGACTAGGCATGCCTTGTCTTTGATGAAAACAAACTGGATTGAATCCAGTGTCTGGAGGTTTCCTATGTCATTATAGATTATTTCCATGATAATTCTTTCAATGGCTTTATGAATGAGACTAGTGAGACTTACGGGTCTGTAATTTCCAGCACCTGTAGATGACCTGACTTGTGCAGAAGAATAACTGCTGCTGTTCTCCATGCTGGATTCTTACACCATGGATAGTTATTTGTCCTGTTTATCTATCAGGAATAAAGTCATTTTTTGTAATAGTTGAAATATAAATTATCAATGTGTAAAGAAGCTTATTACATTTGCAAGCATTCTATAATCTAGTGGTGTGGAATGCTCACAAAACATTTTTTTATAATCTAGCTATTACACAAAGAGATCATTTCTCTTTTTGTTGGTCTCCATTAAAACCTTATTTGGTAAAAAAATGATTCTCAGTTCTGTATGATTCTCTTTAACCCCTTGTCTCCTCTAATGCCACAATTGATCTTTTTTTTTTAATTTAGATGATTGCAGGCTGCATCTGTATCAGTTTCTGTATATTGCTTATATATTGTTGGGAGACTATTTATTGGTTGATAATTCATAGTATGATTTGTAGGTTCACTTGTAAGCATGAGTATGGTTTTCTCATGTGTGTGTGTGTGTGTGTGTGTGTGTGTGTGTGTGTGTGTGTGTGTGTGTGTGTGTGTGTGTGTGTGTGTAATAGGTATAAAAGGTGTTGTAGCACACCACTACTTAACTTCATACTCACTAAGGAGGTCTATATTTCAGCAAGCTAGTTACCCAACTTTCCATGTATTAATCTATTTTTATGGCAGTTGCCTTGTTTATGATGAAAACATACAATATAGCCTCAACCATTTTGGCCAGATCCAAATAAGGTCCATGAAGAAAATGATCACTGTCAGCAGTCTGTTTGTTCTTCTTTAAGATGTTAACTAAACTGAGTAGGCAGGATTTCCCTTTGACAAAGCCAAAACTGATTTGGTTCTAGCCTGATAAAGTTTTTGATATCAAAGTTTATGAGGCCAGATATAATGGATTCCATGGCTTTGGAAAATTGGGCTAGTCCGGCTACTGGGTCAGAGGTAGGTCTGCCCTTGTGAAGGGGTATCAGCACTGCAGTTCACTATACTTGGAAACAAATCTTTTAGCTAAACTTAGGTTAAGAAATTTAGGGAGGGGCTTTATAAGGGTATGTTTGGTGCTATATATTAGTAAATTATCAGGCCCAATGAAATTATATTTTTTTATAGAAAGGAGTTCAGTTTGTGTTTCTTTGATATATTAGGAGGTAAAAGGCATTCAGGAAATTTGTTTATTTAAGGTAATTGTTTCAGAGGTAAACTTTGCACTAAATTTGTCTGCTATTGTATTTGTTATGTTTATTGGGTCTGAGTGGGTGGCTCTATTTTAGAAAGGTCAGAACATTGCTGGTGTTATGTCTTAGTTTCCAAATGAAACTAAAGAAAGGCTTATAATTACTCTTCACTTTAGAAGCTAATTTAAGTTCATGACTTCACCTACTATTCCTCACAGCAGCTTTTCTTTCCTTACTGCTATTCTTGATGCAATCTTTCATGAGAGGAAGTTTAGATCTGTTATATCATTTAAGATTTTTTTTCTTTTGATATACAGTTAGGATAGTGGACCGTCAGAGTGGTTTGTTATTAAACTTACCATTATATTTGGCTATAGTAGGGAATGATACATCACAGCATTCATCTATGTTAGAACAGAACTCCCTTGTATAAATAGTAACTGTGTCAATGCCATGTCAGATGATGTTACAAGTGAATCTGAATAGACCATCCTAGAGGCTGAAGAGGTTGTCTAACTGAAATTCCTGAAATAAGAATTATTGATTACAGGGAGTTTAGAGATTTTGTAATAGTAGGGTTACAAGTATGTGGTCAGACTTAAACAAGGAGGAGAAACTAGATGGGTATTCCATGTAATGACTATTTGTTAAGAACAGGTCAAGAATATAATGTCTTCTACCTGGTTTGGCAACTATATGCTGCAACTAATTTATATGTATTATGTCTAAGAATCTTTAACCTTCACTCTTCCACACAACCTTACTTATGTGTGCTAATCTTAACCCTACCCCTACACTTTGCCCCAAATCTCAACCCTTTACACTAATGTACTAAGCACCCTTTCCATGGTAATATCACTAAATAACACACACACACACACACACACACACACACACACACACACACACACACACACACACACACACACACACACTATTCAAACATAAGTATTAAAGTCTAAACAACAAACTTGTGGAACTTGAAAGACTCCTGCATTTGGAGCACATTCATGTATGTATTGTTATAACAACCTGGGTTAAGTGTCCATAGGGCTCTCTCAAAATACCTACATTTTGTACTTACTGCCCATTTTAACCTAGAACTTTACAGACCACATTACTTTGAGACAGATACTTAGAGACAATCAAGTAGAGCTTATACAAATGTAAATCACACTAAATAAGATCAGTAATCATTCATTTCATGCTGCAGAACACCCTCCATGTGTCCAGCAAATCATACAACATTCCTAAATATTCTGTATAGATTCCACATAAATGTGAATGCTGCTATCCTATGTGGTTTTAACTACCCAGTGGTCACTGGGGAGTCTACCAATGTAGGATACATGCAAAACAATTCTTAAATTTCATACACAACAATTCTCTGGACCAGATTGTTAAAAAAAAAAAAAAAAAATACTAGAGAGCAGAATGACTTGATGTGGTATTAACAAACATTCTATCTGGAGTACAATCCCCCAAGGTATTCCGTTTATTTGTCTAGTCAGATCACAAGCTAGCAATATTTTCCATCAGAATCTTCAAACTGTAAGAAACAAATATCGCAAAATTTAGGAACTTTGCACATGCAAATCTAAAATTCTGTGATAATGTCTTTAGGCATGAGTATAATGGTATTATTCATAATGTTGATACTATAAAGAATTATGCAAAAGAGTTCTACTTGAACTTGGACAAATGTATTAAATTGACAGTACTAACTAAATCCAAGCAAACGCAAAGGTCTAAAGATAAATCATTCTTGGCAATCTTCTTTTATTACTGAACTATGTAATAGAAGGAAGAAATTCCTAAAACCACTTAACAGAATGACCCCCCCCCCATATAATTACATCTGAGTGACGCCTCCAGGTGCATCTGCAGTCAACTCTTACTGACACCTCTAGGTGTCAAGTATTGTTTGTTCATATTTACATCAATAATTCCAAAACCATGCTAAGTACAATGTTAGAAGATTTCATCTGAAAGATTATACAGTGGCAAACTCAACTGCATTAATATTTGACCTCTGTCTAGTGCAGGCAAATAGATACTGTCTATTGTTTTTATGATATTAATTTATACAGATATAATTTTACCATTTTTCTAAATATATCAACAACCAAGTAACAGGCAGAACTCCTTAGCCTTGTATGAAAGCTCTCGACCAGACATGTTGTTGACAGTATGTGTGTAACTTGAGTGGTTGCTGAGATATTATAACTTGTTTACAAAATATTACAAATGTAATTGTTACTGTGTTGACTCTGATTTAGAAAATTTATTTTAAGACCTAGAATCTAAACAACAGTGCCACTATAAAATAGTTTATGCTGAAGAGTTTGCCATTTATACTTCTTTCATAACTCCTATGGTTCCAGAGATACGAGCATTTGTTTGAAATGTGAGGACTTTATTTGATTCTGTAAAAAGTCTTAGGCACTGCCCATTGGAAGTTACAGTGCAAACTTCCTGAGCTCCATTGGAGGGAATGAGTTAAGAAAAATATCAAGTGGCTAGATAAAAATACAGGGCATCCTATGAACATGGACTAGCTACATAATTTCAAAAACAACTAAAAATCCTTCTTTAAAAATAAAAAAAACACACGCAGAATTGCTTTGACATTTTTATAACTTATTTATTTATTTAATTTAACTATTTATCTAACAATTGGTAACTGGCTAATCTGACTGGTCCAAGGACCCTTTTCAGCCTCGACCTTGGCCAATGTTGTAAAACAAGATACACACATCAAAAACATAACAATAAATTATAAGATACATTGCGGAAATAGAGGAAATGCAAAGGGAAGACATTTGCTAAGTACACAAAGTACAGAAGGACAATGTGAATCTAAGACATAATATTTCATGTTACAGACAGTCTAATAAAAGTCATCAACATAATACAGAGTGATACAATTAGAAGATTTTGTTTACACAGGCATGGACATGAGATAAGTTCACCACAGCATGGACTATTATAAAGTTAATAATAAAATAGCCACATGTTGTCAAGAACTTTCTTTCTGTAAAGGACTTATTAAAGCTGTGTTACTCCTCACATCTTGTGAAGAAGAAATAGACAGTATTAGGAAATTGTGAATGAGAAATAACTAAGCTTTGAAGAATGGGGGGTGTGTTTGGCATAACGCTTAAGGTCTTTAACTTATAAGCACAAGATGCAGCATTTGATTCTGACTTTGGGTTATTGGCTAGAGTTAAAATAGCCATTCAGGGCAGTTAGCCTAGCATGAACACAAGGATCAAGATAAGAGTGGAATAAAGAGCTGGAGGCAGAGAACATATTTACCATTATCTCTGAATCAAGTACATATGTTCTGTTCAAGCAAGGGAGAATGATATGACTTCTTGATTGAGAGCAGGTTATCTCCCATCATGACTGATTCAGGTAGAGAGCACAAGCAAACGTATGCCATCTTGGAGAATGATCTCTCACAGATAGAAAGATTAAAAAAAGTTCTAGAAAGAGGAACAGACAGTGAGTTTTGAAGAGAACAGTTGTAGGTTTTGATACAAGTTTTTTGTGTTGTAGAAGGGCAGTATCTTTGGTTAATAAGTTTATATGTAAGTATATTGAAGAATAGAGTAGCCTTTTTACTAACTGGTAGCTGTTTTCATTTGGTGAGAATGGTACAATAGTGTTCAAATTTACATGAAAGGTTTACAGATCTGAAGATTTGATTTTCAGACTTTTGTAGCTCACTGGCATTGTGTGTTGAGCCCAGGGCTATTAAAGGTGATCCATATTTAAGTCTAGGAAGAAGAACATTTCTGGTTATGGCTCAGCGGGCTTTTGTAGTGAGAAGATGAGCAAGTCTATAAGAGAACCTTAGCAGAGACAAAACTTTTTGGATTTGGGATTCAATATGTTTATGAAAGGAGAGCTGCTGATCAAAAAGAAGGTCTAAATATCTTTGTTCAGACACACAAGGGTTGCCAATATACAGGAAAATGAATTTGGTGGCAACTTCAATCCAGAGACATCTATTCCAAACCCACTTATTAACGTGCCAGGCATCATGAAAATCATATAGTGAAGGCATTCTTCAAGATGAAAAATACCTTACCCATGGGGTCTAACACATTACCAAACTGTCTAATTAATAGCACTTAGCAATCATTTATAGACCCACTGTGCTTTGTCCCACAGAAAAGACACATAGCTTTTGTAATGTCACTCGACAAGCGTAGTCCCATCACAGACCCACCGACTTACAGACTTGTCACTCTAATGATTCTTACATGTAAATTTATAGAATGTGTCATAACTGACCTAATTAACTATGACATCAAAAATCTCATCACACAGAACTCCCAGCAATTTGGCTTTGACAGTGGTAAATCCTGTCTAAAGAATCATGTGAACTTCTTTGAGAGGATTACTTAAGCTGTAGACTGCGGACAAGCTGTTTACACAGTGTATCTTTGACCTCACCAAGGCATTCAAAACCGTACCACATGCAAATATAATATGCAAGTTGAAGGAGATCTAGTTTTACCTGTATGTTGTTGGTTGGATTTCCACCTGGCTTAGAGAGAAGACTCACACAATAAGAATTGGGGGTCTATCCCCTGAGAACATGAAGGTAACCAGTGGAGTTGCACAGGAATCTGTGCTTGGACTCCAGTGTTTGGCATCTACTTCTCATATCTCCACTTATCAAACAAGGATCTTTGATTAACAAAGTTTCTGAATGATTGCAAGCTAGGAGTCATCTTCAAGTCATCCTCTGATATACATGTACTCCAGCAGGAGCTCAGACTTGTTAATAGCTGGGATACTAAAAATATCCCCAAGCTCACTGCCAAAAAGGGCAGCATTTATACATCCAATATCTCCAGCTGCTTGCACAGATGACAAACACATCACTTCAAAATGCAAAGGATATGAAAAACCTGACCACTCTGGTGCACAGCTCCCTTAGATTTCACCCACACATTGCATCAGTGGTTAGGAAATATTTTTGCTTTGCACAACACAAATCAAAAGTATTTTTTCTTGATCAAAAGAATTCTTCATCTCCTTGAATTCTGCATTGATTAGACCCATCTGTGAGTACAGCACTCCCCATGGAATGTACCTTACTAAGCATATCAAGCAATGGTTGTCAAAATGATTGACTTCAACAATTGGCTAAGCTTCTGGTGTCATTCAAAGGGGATCCAGTATTTGTCTGCCTGGGAAGACATGATTGACAAACCACGATGCTTTGCCAGAGATGGTCTGCACCTGTCACCCCTGGGATTCAGGTTACTGGCTAAAGCTCTTGCCACCCCTATAGTGCATTTTTAGGCAAGGTTCAAAGGATAAAACCACCACCGCAACAGATAGAAGCAGGCAAAATCTGAAGGTAATGCTACTCAATGCTAGAAGTCTAAACCTCAAAATGCACTCTCTCGAGGCAATCCTAAAAATGGAGAACATTGATATCTGTGCAGTAACTGAGACCTAGTTCAAGGCTCCTGAGAGCACCCCTGCAATACCAGACTACAACTCTTACCACACTTTTTGGCCAAAAAACCAGGACCAAAACACTAAAGGTGGAGGAGGGTCCATATTCACCAAGGATATTCACACCTCCAGGATAGTTGCCCAACACGATGCATCTGAAATTCTCCAGGTGCAACTAACACTAGGCAAGACTGCAATCCAAATTGTAGCTTGCTACAGATCCCTAACCATGCCCCAAGATTCTCATTACACCTTTCTAAACATACTGGAAAATATTAAGATACAACCAAACACCCTAATACTGGGTGATTTCAACTACCCTGCCATTAATTGGGAAAGCTACTCAGATACCAACTCCTTTTCCCAACAGTTCTTGGAATTCATAAATTCCCATGCCCTAGATCAACTAATCCATTGTCCCACCAGGGGCTCCAATATCCTAGACCTGCTCATTACCAACATGGGAGATAGATGCTCCACACCAGTGGTCACCCCCTCATTGGTCAGCTCTGACCATAAGCAAATCATCCATGACATCCAAATCCCACCCCCACCTGCCAGTAAGGAAACCTCCTTAAAAAACTTCTCCAAAGCCAACTTCAAGCTACTGAAATCAGAAGTGACAAACTTCATAACACCCACGCAGATGGGATCTGGAAGTTCGACTGCGGAATCCTACACTAAGGTACTGTACGAGCACATCCACTCGTGCATGAATTGTGCCATCCCAAATAGAAC